>NW_004567107.1:66325279-66331494 GCF_000260355.1 Condylura cristata | reverse complement strand
GCAATATTCTTTTAATAAATTCCTTTCCTATGCAGTTAACCAAAGTAGATTTTAGTTTATGGCAACTAAGAATTGTGACTGAAACACACACCTTTTATGGGTCCCAGTTTTATAGGAATTATGTGACTTGCTAATTATGTGATCTAAGTGTCACAGCTGGTTTTGAAATTCAAAGCTTGCTAACTCAATGTCAATAAGTTGCCATCATGCTCTCTCCTAGCTCCCTGTCAACTCTAGCATCATATACTTTCATGCCTCTTTCCTTAACTCTAAATCTGTTTCAGCCAGCTGCAAACCCTGGAATCCAGAACACCTGGATTCTCACTGCCAGCTGAGATCTCTGCCAAATTCAACAAATATTGGACTTATTCAAGTGTCTTATATTTTCTTCCAGAATACAGTTATGGACACTCATAAATACAGATTATTTCACATATATATCTTAATTTTTTTTTTGTATCTTAATTTTAAATGCACTGAATCAGGGGTTCTCAAAGTGCAGTCTGGACCAATAGCAAAAATAGTACGTGGGCACTTGGTAGTTGGGGTTTAGTGAATCTAGAGACTGGAGCTGGGTCATAATCTGTGTTCCAAAAAGCCCTCTAGGTGATCTGATAGCCCTTCAAGGTTAAGAATCACTGCACTAGGCCTTACCACTTGCATCTTCCCATAATGTCACATTAACAGGAAGTATTAAAAATTGCTGCTGTGGGGCCCTCCCTGGTGGCACAGCAGGTTAGGATGCAGCACTATAAACTAGTAGCA
Organism: Condylura cristata; assembly: GCF_000260355.1. Classification (NCBI taxonomy): domain Eukaryota; kingdom Metazoa; phylum Chordata; class Mammalia; order Eulipotyphla; family Talpidae; genus Condylura; species Condylura cristata. Next base: position 66,330,729 of record NW_004567107.1, on the reverse strand, counting down.
ACAGCTTCAGCATGTTCGATCCCCAGTCCCAGAAGTGATCCCCATGGCACAGCAGACCTGACTGCCAGCTGCTCCCCTCAGCAGTGTACTTCATCAATCAGCCTGTTCTGCTCCCCACTCTGTCTCTGGTGAAGCCTGTCACCGCCCCTGTTCCTCTGGCCTGTACCCCAGTTCTGTATGCACAAATAAATAGATCTTTTAAAAAAAATGCTGCTCTGGTCTCTACCACCTTTGACACTGCATGGGTGCATGAAGCACCTCGTCCCCACCCCCCTTTTACAGCTAGATATTTTTATGCACCACTAAATTTGCCAGTAGACTCTTTCATATTTTAGGGAAATGGAAAGGTCTGATCATGGTGGTGGACTCCCTGCCTCTGGCATGATCTCTGGTTCTATTCACCACTGCAGACTGATGGAGGCCTGGACAGGGTGCAGAAATCTTGATGAGACACTAGGTATAGATATGGTATGTTTGCTGAATAAGGAGAAGCTTAATAGTGTTTAAAAATCATTCACGAAAATATTTGTGTTGTCTTTGGTACTCCATGGTAATCCCCACTTGCTCGGTCTTGTTCTATCCCTATTTTCTTGCTACAGTTTCCAGGGCTGGATTCCTGCCATGGAGGTTGGATAAGAGCAGGCGCTGACTCAGCATTCCCTCTGGCCTCTGGTGGATGTTCCCAGTGAGGCAGCATTTGATCCACGGCCTTTCCCAGGGTACCACTTGACATCAACCTCCAGGGTTTCTGACATGAACGGTCACCATCACTGACCTTTCCTCAGTGATCTGTCCTCAGTAGTCTTCTCCCTGCTCCATCTGAACTCTGCATTCACATTTTACTCCCTATGGGGAGACAAAGAAGAACTGCAGGACCATGCTTTACAAGGCCCATCTGTTTTTCCTCCTGTACTACCATTTTTCCTTCTCCTAATCTTCACTTTTTCTAAGATGGAGAGATAGCTCGAGAAATTTTTAATACTTTCCTTCTCAGCCAATTCACAGACTACCCCCTCACCCGCTGCAATTTTCTGAGCCATTCTGAATTTCCCACCAGTGAGAAACAGGCTGATCTTATTAGAGTATGTCAAATTACAGCTGTGCTATCCACAACACACACACACAATGTTTTTAGGTTTGCTTCATCATCCCACAGTGTTTTCCCTTCAGAAAGTTAACGAAATATCTCCCCAGCAACTAAAATACCACAGTGACTTTGTGTAGTAACAACTTGGAAATTTCTGGAAAAAGTTTGCACTATAATGTTTGGACTTAATATTTATAGTTTGTGTCAGGTCATTTCTTATCTAGACATCACTCCTTTTCATTAAGTGAAAAGTAAATACATCCTCAGTGTTACAAAAACAAGCTGCTATTTACTCAGGGCCAGTTATCTGAACCCAAACCCTGTTTCTTGGAGCTTGAAGAGGGAGGCTGGCTGAAAACCATGGTCCATACAGAGTGAATAGACAGCAATTCATGTGCCAAGGTGCCTGGCCTAAGAGAACAATAGCAGAAAACTCCTTTATCCCCAACCTTCGCTGTGTTTCTCCATTTCTTTTAGGGCTGTCACAGGCTTTTAACATGATATAAGACGGCGCCCAAGGATCACTTACTTCTTTTGGCATGGGAACATTTCAGGGTTTTACTCTGGCCCATCAATCTCTCCTCTCCCTTGGCTCTTTCTCACCAGGCTCCAGAATGAAAAATGAGAAGGCTCCAATCTCACATATCAAACCATAACTAATGATTATTAGATCAGTTTTCACTTTTTCCCAACTCGAATGTCAAAGTCAAAGGTCTTAATTTACTATTTAGCTCCAGTAGACAGCAGCTAGGAGAGAAAGGAGGACGAGAAGTTTCAGGGATGAACTGGCTTCCACTGGCTCAAAAAACTATGTGAAAAAGCTCAGGCTGTTGAAAAGAATGGCCTCCGGTCTTCACTTTCAAATTGCCCCTCAAATGCTGTAACTGTTCTCTGAGCCAGGGTGAGATGATGATGGGAAAGCCAGAGTCACTCTGATTTCTGCTATGATACCACATAGAAACCAGCTATTGAGATAGCACCTCCACATTGCACATCTGGAGGAGGCATTCTGAGGTAACAGAGTGGAAAAGCCTGGCACTCTTGCAGTTATGGGTGAGGAGACAGAATCTGTAATAATGGGAGGTGACATGTCTCCAACCCAGACCCCCCTAACCTGGGCCATCTGGTGATTATGTACTCTATGTCATCACAGGTCTGTGGAATATGTGAAGATAAAATCCAGAGGTCCTGAGTGCTGCTCCTGAATTTTCATACTAAGAAAAAGTTGAAAATGACCCCAATCACATATATGAAGTTCTTCCAGCAGGGATGTAAAGCCTCAGAATCAGAGCAGGATAGAAACCTGAGTCTTTAGTTGACTGGGACTTCATTTTGGAACATATCAAATGCAGGAATTTGATGGGGTTTTAGATGGGATAGACAAGGATTGAGTCCCTGTTCTGCCAGCTCATTCATAAATATAAACTTTGAATCTCTTAAGTGTTTAACTCATTAGAAAAATCAGGATGAAAGTGCTTCACTTTTGGAATTTCTGGGAGAATTAAAAAATTTTAATATAGTTACTATTGTGTAATGATCCCATATAAATCACAATGTTCGTTGTATTATTACATTCAAATTAATAGTGGTGGTAGTACTGGAAAAATAATTGAAAGTATGTTGGATTTCATTGTAAAGTTCCTCTTAGCTATTTAAAAATATGAGATTAACAGGAAATAAATTACTGTATTAGCATGAGATCCTAATTGCTTCATGTAAAGACATTGTGAAAACTGTATTTGAGACAAGTAGAGGCCCAGGATAGAGACAGAGGGACAGGACTCAAGGACAAAACTTTGCAGCTCCCATAGGCAGGGAAAGAAGAGGTTAAATAAATCTGATGTTAGGCCAGACACCTGCTACCATAAATTTCCTTGACCCAGAGTGTTTTTTGTTTTACTAATTTTTTTCCCCAGCCTGTGCATTCCTGAGCTATCTCTTTACAGTTTATCAAGTAAGTCTGTGGAAGAAAAAGGAAGGCATGGACTTGAGAGCAGACTGGCTCCAACTGGAACTACCCGCACAATTTCCATGAGCCTCTTGCCCACAGGTTGGTTGGAGCCCTGTAGGACAGCTGAGTCTGTGGATTGGTTCCCACTGTTAGCAACAAGAATTGGACCACACTGAAAGGACAAATGGACTTCAGCCAAGTCCAATTCCAACCCCTCAACCGACTTAGAATCCTCGCCCTGGCACCTTGGAGAACCTGTTTGTTTAAGGACCTCCCCCTCTTTGTCAGTTTCCTGGTTAACCAGTTTTGAACAAATCTTTGCTTTAGCCACTGTCTTTAGTCCTCATTCTATTCTTAGTCTCAAGGTCCTCCATGATTTTCCCATTGGGCTACTCAACAACATGGGTTTCTCTTAGGGATTAGGGGCCACGAGGGCTTCTTAGCTCCTAGGAGGTAAAATGGCAGGTGATGGCAGCACTCCCTTTGCCTGGGACCTGGACGAGACATTCCTTTTCTTGTGGCATATTTACAAGTGCAGATGACTGTCTCTATTCCTGCTACTCTTCATAAAGCTCTTTGACATTCCTGAAGTCACCCTTCTTTTAGTCTGACTCCCTTATGTCAGTGTGTGAGGTGTCAAATTCCTGACGCAGGTCAACAAGAAGGTCTCCCTAAGCTGCATGTAAAGTAGGCATTGTGAACCTAATGTTCCTCCCTATGCCCTTTTACCATCCTATAATCGGGCAACCTGATTTCAGCTACATTTTGTTTACTTGCTATCGCCAGTGTTTCTATAGCTTCCTGTAACGCAGTTCTAGAAGAGAAATGTATCTGAGAGAGAGAGCACAGATTCCTTTGCATGGTCAAAGGTGAAGGGATGGACATGGAGGAAGAGAGATGAAAGGGTAGGAATGATTGGAGGAATAGGTTGAAGAATAACAATTTTTAGATCATGTGATTAGACAGTAAGATCTGTTGCTCACACAAGGAAATCTTGAAACATTCACACAGGGACCTGGCTTGAAAATCTCACTTTTGAGGTCACAAAATTATTCCTCATGCCTTTAAAACAAGATACATGTGTCTTATTAATAAAAATATACATTTTCCTAGCACAGCACTTAGAAATCAGTAAATAGGGCCCTCCCTGGTGGTGTCATTGGCTGGAGCGCTGCACTGTGAAGCTAAGCCAAGTCATGGCCGCTTCAGTACCTGCTCCAGAGCTGACCCACATGGCGGCAGACCTCACTTGTCTCGCTTACTACTCCCTCAGCAGTGTACTCTGTTCTACTCCCCACTCTGTGTCTGGTGAATCCTCTTGCTGGTCCTGCACCTCTGACCTGTACCCCAGTTCTGTATGCACAAATAAATAAAATCTTTAAAAAAATTAAAAAAGAAACTGGTGAATAAGTAATTGCTGAGTAACTGAGTAGATAGAGAAAATCGCAAACTCTCCCATGTTTTACAGTTTTTTTTGTACATGTTGGCAATTATTAACTCTCTAATCCCTCCACAGGTCTGTCAGAAAGCCCTAATACCTATATGCTGATTTCTGCCCAGTTCCTGAGTCAAAGAAAGCCTGGATTGTCTGATCGAATGGAAATCCCCTCAGCGTGATAACTCAGCATGAAAACCAGCATCTAGACAGTCCTTGGCCTACACACAGCCTGCCACCTATTTTTGTAAATAAAGTTTTATTGACACATGAGGGTGCCCACCTATTTAATATGGCTGCATTTTTGCCAAGATAATAGAGTCCAGTAGTTGTCACAGAGTCAATATGGCAGCTAAAATCTAAAATTTTTATTCCACCTCAATTTAAAGGAAAAAAAATGTTGATCCCTGCCTGACCTAGATGCATGAAAAACTAGTCATACTTACAGTAATTCAAAAGGAATGCTTTAAAGTGCAACAGCTTCAAAGTCTTCCTTAATCTGGGGTACAACGCCTGCATTCCACCATTAGGTATTCACACAATTTTGTTCCAAGAACTGTTGATCAACGTTTCATCACCCCAGATACAATTTCCTTTGTGAAAATCAATACAGTAGTGAAAATTATGAACCTGTTCTGCCTTATTTTATTATTCTTATTTTATTTTTCTGTCACAGTTGTTCAGATTCCTTACTGGATGCTAGAATTCACATCATTTAGTAGAGATTAAGGAAATATGATCCAAAAGAGAAAGGGAAAATAACACTTCATACTTCAAGAAGGATTTTGTCTTTCAGAAGAGGAAGCTATAAGTGTTAAGTAGAACCTCCCTGGTGGCACAGGGGTAAAAGACACAGCATATCAAGATTCTGCCAGTCACTATAGGTGAGTTTGCTGACCAGTGGGGAGAAGGCACGGTGACCTACATGGTGCAGCAGACCTCTCCTGTCTTACCTGCTGCTCAGTCTGCCTGTTCTG
>NW_004567107.1:66321184-66324104 GCF_000260355.1 Condylura cristata | reverse complement strand
GAGGTGACCACATGGCGTGTCAGACCTCTCCTGACCTGCCCGCTGCTCCCCTCAGCAGTGTGCTTCCTGGATCTGCCTGTCCTGCTCCCCAGTCTGTCTCTGGTGAAGCCTCTCACCGCCCCTGAGCCTCTGGCCTGTACCCCAGTTCTGTATGCACAAATAAATAAATCTTTAAAAAAAAAATGTATGCTCACCAAAACCAGATAATTCTCCATCACAGGCAGTTGGATTCCCTCCCATTCTGTGTTCCCCACTTCACCCTCCCCTTCTGGTAATCTCAGTTACACAGTCAGTTTCCATGGGCTTATTTGGGTTTATTTTTGTCTTTTCCTTTATTTTGTTTCTCTATATTCTATATTTGAATGAAATTCTGTGTTTGTCCCAGGAAAAGATTTTAAACCAACCGGGTTTTAGTTTCTGCCTTTGTAAACCCCATGGGATTGTGAAGTTAGTTGAGTAAGATCATCTATTTCAACCTGAAGTGAATGACATAAAATAGGAGCTCAGAAGAAGAGATTAATTTCATACCTTGTGGAAGCAAGGAGAAAATGTGAGGAGAAAAATGAAACAGAAACTCCATTGAAAGAAGAGTAAGCCTTCTGGGCCTGTCCCTTTCCCATCTGCCCTTCCCCCACTTAACCAAAGCCTATTGCTCTTCCTGCCACAGATAAGAGATGCCACTCTGGAAAAGGGGCAAAGGAGCAGCAGAATATTATGCCAGCTAGCTGCACTGAAAACCAAACACATTCGCTAGCATGTTTAGTTTTCCCCTTCTCCCTTGTGTGCTCGGCTGTGAGCTGGGATGCTCCCCTCTTCCTATCTCTAAGGACAGTCTGTCAATTTTTTCTGCAGTGTGTGAGGGTAAGTGGGGGATGCTGCCTTATCATTTTGGTAGAGATCATGAGGATGCCCCTGTAATGCCTGCCTTTGAGGAGTTCCATCTCACTCTTGATTCACCCAACATAAGGACCAAGACCCTCAGCATTTTCAGAACTCATCCTTTACTCTGGGAGAATTGCAAATCCTCTTCCCCTGGGTTTATAACAAGATCCCTACGGATGTAGCCTTTGTTCACTGGCCTGCTAGGAGTCTGGAAAGACAGCTGTGCCGGAATGAGCCCTTGATCTAGGACAGAGGTGGGTAACTTTTTTTTTTTTTTTTTTTTTTTTTTTTTGCTGTAAAAGGTAGTAAATAATGTCAGGCTTTGCAGACCAAATGGCTTCTGTCAACACTACCCAACTCTTCCTTTGTAGCAAAGAAGCAACCATAGATAATAGGGAAATATGGTTGAGTTCAAAGAACTCATCACTTATTGATGCTGAAATTTGAATTTTATGTACATTTTCTGTGTTTCAAAATATTTTTTCTCAACCATTTTAAAACTGTACCAAGTATTCTTAGCTTTGTATCATACAAAAGCACATCGCGATGGTGCATGATAGCCAGTCGTTAATCTCTGACCTAATAGATATCGGAACTACACAGATGAAGGACTTTGAACCAACATCTTGCTTTCTGGGAACATATGTCAGAGAGCACCTCAACCTGCAATGTGATACATGCTGGAGTATGGGAAATTACTCTGATAACTCTAAGGTAGTTCTTATAAATTGACATTAATCTTACAAAGGGGATCCTCCCTGGTGGGGCAGTGGGTCAAAGTGCAGCACTACAAATGAGCTGCAGCCGCTTCAGTGTGAGTTCAATCCCAGGCCTGGAGGTGACCACATGGCACAGCAGATCTCTCCTGGCCCGCCTGCTGCTCCCCTCAGCAGTGTACTTCACTGATCTGCCTGTTCTGCTCCCCACTCTGTCTCTGGTGAATCCTCTCACCACCCTTGCACCTGGCCTGTACCCCAGTTCTATATGAATAAATATAGAAATTTTTAAAAAAATTAAAAAAGAAACTGGTGAATAAGTAATTGCTGAGTAACTGAGTAGATAGAGAAAATCGCAAACTCTCCCATGTTTTACAGTTTTTTTTGTACATGTTGGCAATTATTAACTCTCTAATCCCTCCACAGGTCTGTCAGAAAGCCCTAATACCTATATGCTGATTTCTGCCCAGTTCCTGAGTCAAAGAAAGCCTGGATTGTCTGATCGAATGGAAATCCCCTCAGCGTGATAACTCAGCATGAAAACCAGCATCTAGACAGTCCTTGGCCTACACACAGCCTGCCACCTATTTTTGTAAATAAAGTTTTATTGACACATGAGGGTGCCCACCTATTTAATATGGCTGCATTTTTGCCAAGATAATAGAGTCCAGTAGTTGTCACAGAGTCAATATGGCAGCTAAAATCTAAAATTTTTATTCCACCTCAATTTAAAGGAAAAAAAATGTTGATCCCTGCCTGACCTAGATGCATGAAAAACTAGTCATACTTACAGTAATTCAAAAGGAATGCTTTAAAGTGCAACAGCTTCAAAGTCTTCCTTAATCTGGGGTACAACGCCTGCATTCCACCATTAGGTATTCACACAATTTTGTTCCAAGAACTGTTGATCAACGTTTCATCACCCCAGATACAATTTCCTTTGTGAAAATCAATACAGTAGTGAAAATTATGAACCTGTTCTGCCTTATTTTATTATTCTTATTTTATTTTTCTGTCACAGTTGTTCAGATTCCTTACTGGATGCTAGAATTCACATCATTTAGTAGAGATTAAGGAAATATGATCCAAAAGAGAAAGGGAAAATAACACTTCATACTTCAAGAAGGATTTTGTCTTTCAGAAGAGGAAGCTATAAGTGTTAAGTAGAACCTCCCTGGTGGCACAGGGGTAAAAGACACAGCATATCAAGATTCTGCCAGTCACTATAGGTGAGTTTGCTGACCAGTGGGGAGAAGGCACGGTGACCTACATGGTGCAGCAGACCTCTCCTGTCTTACCTGCTGCTCAGTCTGCCTGTTCTG
>NW_004567107.1:66305292-66321084 GCF_000260355.1 Condylura cristata | reverse complement strand
CTGCTAGGAGTCTGGAAAGACAGCTGTGCCGGAATGAGCCCTTGATCTAGGACAGAGGTGGGTAACTTTTTTTTTTTTTTTTTTTTTTTTTTTTTGCTGTAAAAGGTAGTAAATAATGTCAGGCTTTGCAGACCAAATGGCTTCTGTCAACACTACCCAACTCTTCCTTTGTAGCAAAGAAGCAACCATAGATAATAGGGAAATATGGTTGAGTTCAAAGAACTCATCACTTATTGATGCTGAAATTTGAATTTTATGTACATTTTCTGTGTTTCAAAATATTTTTTCTCAACCATTTTAAAACTGTACCAAGTATTCTTAGCTTTGTATCATACAAAAGCACATCGCGATGGTGCATGATAGCCAGTCGTTAATCTCTGACCTAATAGATATCGGAACTACACAGATGAAGGACTTTGAACCAACATCTTGCTTTCTGGGAACATATGTCAGAGAGCACCTCAACCTGCAATGTGATACATGCTGGAGTATGGGAAATTACTCTGATAACTCTAAGGTAGTTCTTATAAATTGACATTAATCTTACAAAGGGGATCCTCCCTGGTGGGGCAGTGGGTCAAAGTGCAGCACTACAAATGAGCTGCAGCCGCTTCAGTGTGAGTTCAATCCCAGGCCTGGAGGTGACCACATGGCACAGCAGATCTCTCCTGGCCCGCCTGCTGCTCCCCTCAGCAGTGTACTTCACTGATCTGCCTGTTCTGCTCCCCACTCTGTCTCTGGTGAATCCTCTCACCACCCTTGCACCTCTGGTCTGTACCCCAGTTCTGTATGCATAAATAAATAAATAAATCTTTTAAAAATAATAATAATAATATTACAAAGGGATGTCTTCAAATAGAAATGCTAATCCCAAATTAGGAAGATGTAAATTGTCCAGGGTTCACTTCATGGAGAATTTTAACCTCTCTGGGGAACAAAATGATTAGAATGATCTTTTCCAAGTGTTTTGTATTTTTTAGGGAAAGAAAAAAAATAGCCAAAAGGTAACTTGTGGTTTTTCATATTGTGGGGGTTTTTGCCACCACTTCTGTTATTTTAAAAGTTATAAAAATGAAGCACAATCTATCTCATTTCTTAAATTGCTTTATTACCATTTGATCAATTGTACTGTTGTTTGAAGATTTTCTTCCACAGTTTTTCTCTTTCTGTTTCTTTTCCTTTCCCTGATGACCCCTAAGCCAGTGTAGGAGACCTGATGTCCACAGAAACAAGCAAATGCTGCACTTTCCAATGACGTGAATTATCTCCCAGCCTCAGGCTGAGATGTTCAGGGGTCTGTGAGTAGGAGGACCTGAGCAGAAAACAGGTTTTCATACCTGAATCTTAAGTTTCTCATCCTTCCAGCTTTCTTGCAGAAGGCATAGAGAATTGCATGCCAACTGCAATGGGGGAAAGCCTGTGGTGTGGGCTGAGCCACTGGGACTTGTAAGTGTTGTGGAGAAGAGGCCTAGGGGCCACACTTGGGAGTCTTGTTTCCAAAATCAGGCTCATGGTGAGCACTTAGCAGCCGGGCCTCACAGCTCACCAACCCTATGAAATGGAGGGAAAGAAAAGGTTTCAGATACTGCTGGGCAGAAAGGTACCAGAGAAGAAGAAAGGGGAGGTGAAGGAAACATGGGTAGACTTAAATTATTACATATTTTATTTCATTATTTTATAGATATGAGATATGTAAAAGTTGATATCATGGATGACTGGGGAGATCTACTTTAGAAGAATTACCTGGCGTTGTATCATTAATTTAACAAATGATACTCGATGACTGCCCCAAAGAGAAAGGGTGGAGGGGAGGATGAAGAGAGGAGAAAGGAAATAAGGAGAGGGAGGGAGTGGATGAAGGAGGACAAAGAAAAAGAAAATATCGGAAAGGGGCAGACTCTTCTTCCACCCTGCCATCTCCCCCATTCTGTGAGCTGTGGGGCAACACTGTTAGAGAGCTTCCCCTCTCCAGGCTGCTCTTGCTCTAAGTGTTGGCATCTGTGTATGCCCACATCAGCCTGAATGAGCCCAGTCCGACTTAAGTATTGGCATCCAGTCTTAGCAGCTACATATCTTCCACTTCACAGGTACAAAGTCAACTCCCTCATCTGGTTAATGCTTTAAAATAATTTTTATTAAGTTAATATTGGTTTGCATGATTGTTTCCATCACACAAGTGTAGGATGCCTCCAAGTTGTCACAACAGTGCGCCCACCAACAAAGAGCCCACACACTATGCGCCCTCCCTTCATTGGTCTCATCCTTCCTTTCTTCATCCCACTCCTCTGATGGCCTCCAGTCCACAGTAAGGTTTCAAGGGTCAGCTTTTAGTTTGGCTGTGAGTGATCCTTTGTCTTGTTTTTCTATATTCTACCTATAACTGAGACCATCCATTATATGTCTGTTTCCTGGCTGATTTCAGACAGTATTTTATCTTCTAGTTTCAGCTAAAAAAAAAAAAAAAGCTAATTCATTTAGTTAACATCAAAAAGACTATAAAACGACTGACTGTCACATCACTCGTTAGCCCTGTCCTCTCTGTTGCCCTCTTTCCTTTCCTTTTCCTTCTTTTACCTCCCCTCCTCATAAACTTTGACTAGCTGATAAACCTCAAGGTACAAGAATGGTTCTCACAAGCTGTTGGGGTTGGACCAGTGACCTAAGCAAGAGGAGGAAAAGCAAGAATCAACTAATCACCAACTCACTAACTGCAAATATTGTTAGACAAAATTTGCCATGTGAGCCCAAATAGTGCAAATTCCATAAATACAAAGGCCCTTGAAAACCCGGGTGCTGCATACGTAGAGAAGCTCAGGTTGTCCTTGATGAGAATCAACTGCATAGTCAGTCAGATCTGTTTGAGTCTTTTTAATCATTTTCATTGAGTAGTTCTCAAAACTACTCAATATGCTCCAGTCCTCAGCAAAACTTCCATTGTAGCCACCCACATGTTTTCTTCTTGAAGGACTTAAAAGTACTCCTTTTGGCCCTCCCTGGTGGTGCAGCAGGTTAAAGCACAGCACTAACAAGCTAAAGCCACTTCAGCATGAGTTGGATCCCCCCTCCTGGAGGTGACCCACATGGTGGACAGACCTCTCCTGACCTGCCCACTGCTCCCCTCAGCAATGTACTTCATCTGTCGGCCTGTTCCGCTCCCCACTCTGTCTCTGGTGAATCCTCTCACTGCTCCTGCACCTCTGGCCTGTACCCCAGTTCTGTATGCATAAATAAATAAATCTTAAAAAAATATATAATAAAACAAACTCCTGGATCGCTGTCTGTCCAGGACCCGGAAGGGTCTCTGTGAGTGTTCCATGCTGTCTCTTTACTCCCTCCAACTTGCCCCCACATGAAAAAATATAACAGAGTAGAAGTTCTTGAGAGACTATTGTTGGGGTGACTTGGAGGAAATAGTGTTGTGGTAGAGCAGGAGCCATAAGTGTGGGACTCCACACTCAGCCTCATTTCAACCAAGACACTTCCATTTTGTTTATTGGACATGAATTCATTTAAATAGTTTTAGTTAAAATTTGACCATGACTTATCATTGTCAACACTAGGCCTTATTTACATGGATGAGGAAAGGTTTTTCAGCTTTTGTTAATGTAAAGCTACTTCTCCCTCTGCCATACTGTGTGCTTTGGAAGGAATTTTCACCTACCTACCAAAAGTGACTCCCAAATTCTTCCCTCTTCCAGTTTGCCTTGTCAATGAATGAACTGCTTAAACACTGGACTCCTGCTATTTCCCTTGGAATTTGGAATATTTCAAAGGTTTCTAAATATTCTCAAAATGTCTTCTTTCACCCACATCTCTATGAACTTTGGAATTCCAGTTTTTCTGTTACTGAAACACCTGTTCTCAGCAATATGTGACCTTCTCCTCTGATGTCACAAAGTGAAATGTAGGATAATTGTTCACCCACAGTAGACTTTTGATTGGACCAAACTTTCTGGTTACTGGAGCAGCTTAATCTGAAATCAACTTTCATAGGTCATTGGAAGAAGAAACTGCAACTTTCCAGATCAAGTTTTCATTAGGCAATGCTGATGGTAGAATGAGCAAAACTGTGTGATATGTAGGAAATGTCTATGTTAGGCTAAGCTGCTATAAGAAACAACCACAAATCACAGTGGCTTAATATATAGTATTTATTTCTCATTCATTCAAAACCCTCCATAGTTCTACCCACTCCAAAGGACAACTCACCTAGATAGGAGACAGAGTGATTCAGGTCTCCTCAAATCAGAGTCTCCCAACTTATTGCCGGGCTCAGTGATACCCTCTAAAGGGGGACAAATTGTTGGGAGTCACATGTCATCTTCATGGCCTCACCTTGACACTTTATTCATAGTCCATTGGCCAGAAAAGATCACGAGACTCTACATATCAGGACGTGGGCCAGATCCTGAACATTCTTGGACCACAGACTCAAATACTCTGTTTTATACATAAATCATATTCTTCCTTCATGATTTTATTCAGTTCCTGGCATCACAAACTCCTAAATAATTTTGCTGATATCCCAAAAAATATAATGCACTATACCAGTCAAATATTATTCTCTCACAAAGATCTTTAACCTCATTTTATATTACTTTTTGCCCATCATTATAGTATAAGGCATTGTTCTAGCACAATGATCAGAGGAGGAGGATGCCCGCTATGACTATTGCTAGAGTCATAGCATTACTTGGTTAAATGTCCATGGTCTTCTTGTCTCACCTCATTTTTTTTTTAATTTTCATATACACACGCACAGACAAATCTCTTTTTTCACTTTGTTTGTCTCACCACTATCACCACACTCTTTTCCCTACATTTGCAAATGTAAGTTCTTTTATTTCTACTGATCAAACTTGACGTTTTCCCCCTTTTTCAATTTTTTCGTACCCCTATTCCCAATTATCCTCTACCCACTCAACAGAGGAGAACCTAAGTAGACATCAGTTCCCTAGCCTAGACCTCATTTTCCTTATCTTTAAAATGAGATGTGAGGATGAGTTGTGTCCTTTCTGTTCTGATGGTCTTACAGTACACACAGAATAGTTTCTGTGGAATCCCTGGGGTACCACTTTTGAGGTTGTGCCTTTTAAAATCATGGATGTGTTAATGGATCAATGAAAACCTGACTTGTTTCAAAACAGAAAAAAGAAACCTTATGAATTGAACTTGGAAGTTGAAATTGTTACAGGCTACTTGCCACTCATAAGTTAACTCTAAAGGTAAGAACTGGTGAAGGAAATTACATTTAATCAGGTGACAGCAGACCTGAGGACATGGCAGACTTCTGTCCAGAAACAATCTCCCCAAGCTTGGCAGAAGCAGGGCTTTATTTGGAGGAGTACTAAGAAGGGAGAAAGGTTAGTGAGTATGCAAAATTTCAGATAAATAAGCAGGACTTTCCAGGAATTGCATTCATACCCCCTTTTAATTCCAAATTTGATCTTAGCCAGATCTGTCATGATGCTGGTGGACATGGCTTTTAGTATGACAGTGAGAATGTGCTTATATCTCCATCTTGGTTTTCATCAGTTTTATCCTGGTTTTCTGGTTTTGTCTGTAAAAAAAGGTAAATAGGAACATGGCAAGAACAAACAGGGCAAGGGCAAGGGAGTTCTGGTTACCAGGCTGGTGATATGATTTCTCCTTTATTTTAATTTATTTTATTTTGTTTTGTTTTGTTTTATTTTATTTTATTTTATTCTATTTTATGTATGAAACAATTTATTTCTTCTCACTTGGGATAATGTTATAGGATATTAGAGATTCTCGATATTACAGATTCTCTTGGCATTCTTACCCAGAGCTAGCTTCAAAAGCATCAATTTTCAACATTGTTTAGGGCAGAGTTCTCATCTCTTTAAATATGGAAATTGAACTGTGGCATTTATTGCTGTCTAATTTTTGAATTCCTAGAGGTTAACAATGAGATATATACACTTTATTATTAGTGTGTTAATCTATAGCACACAAAACATTTATTGCCTGTTTAATTATATACAGTGACTCTTGTCATGTAATATTTTAAATGTCTAGTCAAATGATACTTCTGTGTGACTAAACATATAGTCTAGAGAAGATGAGAGAGGTTCTATGCAGTCCTTTCACATATTCAAATACATGTCTTCATTTGATGCATAAAAGTTTGGAGAAGTCACTGTTATTTTTAAACCCTTAATGCAGTTTTGATGGTTTTCTGTTTTTGGTAACTGGTAAAATATGCATAAAATGGAATTATATAATTTATCTCTTTAATGTTCTCAAACAACTTTCCATGAACTGAATCACTTGGAATCATTCGGTAGTTCACATAATTCATGAAATAGTTTAATCCTAATTTCAAACAGCTTGTGAGTCACAAATCATGAAAATACCAAATTCTCCAAGTGCAATGGAATTGATTCCTATGCATTTCCCTTTCCCAAAGACTAAGTTACTTGAAACCAAAATTAAATAAGAATTATTGAGCTAATTTGAAATTAATGTCTACTTATTTTGATGGGCTGTTTATACAGAAACTTGGTCACTCATTTGTAAATAGGTGGAGTTCTTATTTAATTGGTAAGTGGAAAAATGTTAAAAAGAATTTTTTTCAAGAAATAGGGTCCATCCTAAATTGATCCCCTTAGTAGTGTGTTATTATTACCATTCCATTCCAAGGTTAATTCTTTTCACTGCTTCTGGTTATCTGTTATGAAAGTCTTGTATTTATTAGATCAATTATAGTTCTTCTTAACTCCATTATTTCTGAATGCAGTTGTTTCATATTTTAATTATCTTTAATCTGCTTATCCGCCACAGTATTTTCTTTAAGTTGCATCAATGTTGCCATGACTGTTGCCCTGAATTCCCCTTCTGTCATGCTCTGCAACTCCACT
The DNA here is from genome assembly GCF_000260355.1 of Condylura cristata. Classification (NCBI taxonomy): domain Eukaryota; kingdom Metazoa; phylum Chordata; class Mammalia; order Eulipotyphla; family Talpidae; genus Condylura; species Condylura cristata. The sequence continues at coordinate 66,314,203 of NW_004567107.1, read as the reverse complement.
GAGCGAGGGTTCCTTTCAGGGTGTTTTGCTGTGGTATTTGTACTGTGTTCTTCTGTCTCTTCTACTATTTTGTATGTATTTTATAAGGAGAAATGTTACACTTTTGTTTTTTTAATTGCAGTAGTCAGGAGGCTGGTACCAGTGAGGGATAATAGGTTTAAAAGAGGACTGGGGCAACGGGAATCAAAGAATCGCCTCCAGCACACTCAGGAATTTAATAATCCTATTGTAAAGCATTTCTTTGTAGGGATAACAAAGATTTTGGACATCTCAGGCTAGAATTCAGTACTAAACTCTTCTGTAGAAGTCCAGTTGCTCTGACATGATTCAGGCTACAGCTGTACTGCATTATGAACCTCAGATTCAAGGGAGAAGTCCTCACTCTGTGACCTCGTGTCTGTAGCAATTTCACAAGCACCCTCCATCCTGGTGCACCCCTTTATCCATTGCAGTGTTATGTCTTGGAAGCCCTGGTAAGGGCATGTAACCAAATCAAGAACTGTAGGGGTTCTCTTCGACAGCCACTCATACCTATTATTATGATGTTACTCTAAATAAATTTCAGTTAGAGTCTATCCTATTACTTTCAAGACTGATACTGATTGTGTATGCTGATAATCAGTTTTTCCCTATGATTTTGACTTTGTCTTGCATCCCCTTGTTGAACACATCCAAAGGAAATGAAGTGAAGCCAGCATATTTACTCTGATTCCATCTTGCCAGATTCAAGGTTGACAATTTAAAAACAAACAAAACAACAACAAAAAAAAACAGGTTCTTCCATGTTCTCAATTACTATGGTTATTTATTAAGCAGTATCAACATTTAAGATCGTTTAGCCAAGTGTAACTTTTAGACCAATGGCAATAGTACAATGCTGAAGATACATCTGGCACACTTGTTAGTAACAGCTGCTGATCCAATGGTTTCCTGATCTAGGAGAACCCAAAAACTGCATTTCAGTTATAAGGAAAAACATTCACAATGAATCCTGTATTGGTCTGGGCTACCTGAAGTGCAAGAAAAGATGGTGACCAATTGATACTTAATCTATAGTGTAGAGTAAATGAAGTAAATCTGGCTTTTTGATGCCTTTCCACCTCGCTGATCTCTACAGCTACCACCTGCAGTCTTGCATGGCTAGTTTTCATGGACACTGGGGCCAAGAGGCATGGATGCAGAGAATGTGTGCCTACCATTATGGCTACGTGAGCCCAGAGAGCATGGGCATCAGCATGTGAGTGTAGACACCTGTGCTTAGAAGCAAGTGATGAAAGGGTAGCTATCACTCTGCGGGCACACTCAACCATGAGGCAATTAGACAACACAAGAAGTAAAATGCCAGAAAGAGAATACAAGATTTGGGTGGTGTTTGGGGCCTCATTTGTCTCTCAATCCTCCTGGACCTCAGGTCCTAGCCCCCTGTTTTACCTGCCTGCCTCCCAGCCTCCCTGCCTGTCTTTTTGACCTCCAACATATAGATACCTGGAATAATATTTGCCCAACAGGTTCTTCCTCATAAGCTTTGGTTCTGGGCTCTGCTGTGAGTAAAGGTAGTGTAATGATAGTGCCTGCACTGCCGGCAAGAGCTTTCTGTCAGTCAGTGCAGCCCATTGCATATGATCTGTATCATTGAATTCTAATTAGAGTACTACTTCATTTTAGTCCTTATTGATGATTTTTAGATATTGTTGAACAGAATTCCAGGCTTTCAGCAATAATTTACAATATCTCTATGCTTTTACCATAGAACTGTCCTCTGACTCTGGGAAATAAGGGAGTCCTGAACTTCAAATCTTAGTCTGTACATCAAGTCTGACTACCAGTTCTGACTACCATTTTCTGGTCTGAATACTAATAATTTTATAAACTGGGATAAATCATTTGTCATCACTAAACCATGAGGAAATGGACGGCCTGAGATGCTACTGCCACCTGCCAAAGGCATTTGATCTAAGTCTGTAGACTCATGACAGCCTCACCCCAGACAGCCACATGTTGGCATAAAACCAGGCAAATATTTTAATAGAACTGTTATAAGGTTCCAAAGATAGGTCCACACAAATGCAATTCAGTGTTGATATATTTTGTTTGGTATTTTTAGCAAGTGGTAAAAGGACCATTAGACAGCCATGTGGAAAAAAATGAATCTTTGCCATACCTCCTATCATGTATAAAAATTAACTGAAAAGGTATCATAGCTTGATGTTTTAAGTGTAAAACATCAAGCTACAAAATTTCTAACAGTAAACACAGGGAAATATCTTAGAATATGTAAGAGAAAATAGACACAAATAGAGAGATGATAAATTTAACTTTATTAAATATAAAACTTTTGCTTTTTAAAAGTCATGATATGGCCCTCCCTGGTGGTGCAGTGGGTTAAAGAACAGCACTAAGAAGCTAAAGCCACCTCAGCATGAGTTCGATCCCTGCTGCCCCGGAGGTGATCCACATGGCTCGCAGACCTCTCCTGACCTGCCTGCTGCTCCCCTCAGCAGTGTACTTTGTCAATCTGCCTGTTCTGCTGCCCACTCTGTCTCTTGTGAATTCTCTCAATGTCCCTGCATCTCTGGGCTGTACCTCAACTCTGTATGCATAAATAAATAATTTCTTTTTTAAAAATGTAAAAAAAAAGTCATGATAAAGAATTTTTTTAAAGACCAGTCACAGTCTTATTGTGTTTACAATAAGACAAAGGAATTAAATTGAAAATTATAAACTCCTCTTACCATTCAGACATATGAAGACAACGCCAATTCAAAACAGGTAGCTAGATAATTATAGCAGACACATCAAAAATGAAATATATGAGTAATCAATAAACACATAAAAATGGGTACTCCCTGGTAGCACAGGGGTTAATGTCTTAGCATTATTAAGCTATTGCCAGACACTGAGATACGAATTTGATGGATCCCTGGCCAGGGAGTTAATTCACATGGCATGGCAGACCTCTCCCGTCTCCCCCATAGCATCCTTTAGCAATGTATTTCAGTGGATACATGTGCTCTTCTCTCAACACTGTTTCTGGTGAATCCTCTCACCCTTCCTCCTCTCCCATACCTCTCGCCTACATCCCAGTTCTTTTTTTTTTTTTTTTAAGTTTTTGTACTTTTTTTTTAGATTTTATTTATTCATATAGAGCTGGGGTACAGGCCAGAGATGTGGAGGGTGAGAGGATTCACCAGAGACAGAACCGGGAGCAGAATAGGCAGACACTTCCTCATGAGTTCGATCCCCGCCTGCCCCGGAGGTGATCCACATGACGCGGCAGACCTCTCCTGACCCACCGGCTGCTCCCCTCAGCAGTGTATTTTGTTGATCTGCCTGTTCTGCTCCCCACTCTGTCTCTGGTGAATCCTCTCACCCTCTGCATCTCTGGCCTGTAACCCAGTTCTCTATGAATAAATAAATAAATCTTTAAGAAAAAAAAATACTAACTGTTGACAATGATATGGAGAAACTGGAACTCTCTGGGGAAACTGCTTTGGAAATAGTAGGCAAATATTTTAGTTACCTAGGATTACAAGGCCCAGCATGCCTTGCTTCTCATTTCCTGAATGGGGGTCTGCTGGTAAGTAGGGGTGGAGTGACACTACCATGCTTGGTATATAACTGAACACATTGGTCTCAGGGGGCTCTTGCTTTCCTTCCCCTGCCCCTGCTTTCTATGACTTGCTCTCTGGTGTCTCAGCTTAGCATTACTAGTAGGATGGACTGCTCAACTGATCTTTCTTCTACTCTTTCCTCTCTCTTCACATTCCTCTTATAAATAAACCTTTTAAAAAATAAACCTTTAAGGACTCTCCCTGGTGGTGCAACGGTTAAAACACAGCACTATGAAGCTCTCCGAGTCACTGCAGCCTGAGTTCCATCCCCCGACAGTGAGCTGACCCGTATGCAGCAGATCTTTCTTGTCTCGCCAGTTGCTTCCTTCAGCAGTCTATTCTGTTCTGCTCCCCACTCTGTCTCTTGTGAATCCTTTCATCCTACTCCAACTCTCCCCAAGCTCTCACCTGTACCACAGTTTTTGTAGGCATAAATAAATAAATATATAAAAAATACAGCTATTTATTAATGCAGACTAGTGCTAATAATATTTCAAAAATTCATTTTATTAAAAATATTTGTAAAACTTTAAAAGCATTACTTGCTAGGATTTTTTTTTTACTTTATATGTAAAAATTAATCTTTTGTTTATATGCATTTATTGAATTATAATTGGGTTACATCATTGTTTTGAAATGGTGTATTTTGGATTCTGGAAGTAGAGGGTCCCTGCTTTGAGAAGTTTTTACTGTAGCACTCATACTACCAAGGCACCAATAGCCTGCCAGCATAACCCTTTGTGCTTCTTTTCCACTTTATTCTAGCTCCAATCTCTTCCTTTCCCCCTCTGAATGTCACTTCTATAGTCGGCCTTCAAGGGTTAGTTTTTTAGTTTCAACTTATATTTAGTTTCTCTATATTCCACAATATCCAGTATTTGTCTTTTTCCTCCTGGCTTATTTTGTTTTGTGTAATCAGCCTCCTGCAACTTCATCAATATTGCTACAAATGGTATGAGATTACTATTTTGAACTTTGACTAGTATTTCATTATGTATATAGAGCACATCGTGATCCACTCATCAGTTTTTGGGCACACCATATCTTGACTGCTGCAATGAAAACTAGAGTGCAAATTTCCTTTCAATTAGTATTTTTGTATTTCTCAGATAGATAACTGTGAGTGTAATTGATAGGTCAGATGGTATATCCAATTTTAATCTTTTGAGACACCTCCACACGGCTTTCCATAGAGGCTGGAATAGTCTATATTCCCAGCAATACTCTTTTTGGTCTTACTGGTATGGGCCATTCTTATAGGAGTGATATCAAATCTTATTGTGCATTGATTTACATTTTCCTGAGGATAAGTGATGATAAAATTTTTGTGTGGATGTGCCTCTTAGCTTTCTATATTTCTTCTTGGGGGAAGTACCTATTAACATCTTTTTCTGCTTTCTTAATTGGGTCGTTTCACACTTGTTGCCTTTGTAAATCTTTGTAAATCTTTTGGAGATATAAGCCCCTTGTCAAATATACGGTATGAAAATACTTTGTTCCATTAATTAGGATTTTTTTTAATTATGATTTTTTTCACTATGCAGAACGTTTAGTTTGGTGTAGTCTCAAGGAGACATTCATAAAGATATCACTGAAACTTATGTCATGAAGTGTTTTGCCTTTATTTTCTTCTATGTATTTAATGGTTTTAGATGTTATGTAGTTTATTTTTTTTATCTAATGTGAGATAATTTTTGATTATGGTGATAGTGTTCTACTGTCATTCTTTTGCATGCAGCAATCCAGTTTCCACAATACCATTCATTAACGAGGCCATCCTTGACCCAATGTACCTTCTTGGCACCTTTGCTGTAAATTAGCTCCATAAAAGTGTGGGTTTAATATTGAGGAGAGAGGGCATCTCAATTCTCTTCCATTGGCTTGTGTATGTGTTTGTCCCACTACCAGGCTGTTTTAATTATTATGGCTTTGTAGTACAGTTTGAAGTGAACGTGGGATACTGCCATATCTCTTCCTTTTTTTGGTAATTTTTGCTTTGCCTATTAGTGGTATTTTGTATTTCCATATGATCAGTGATTTTGTTCTATTTCTTTCAGAAAATGGTACTGAAACTTTGATAGGAATTGCATTGAATCTGCATATTTCTTTGGGCAGGATGGCCATTTTGACCACTGATTCTTCTAATCCATAAACAGTGATTGTTTTTCCATTTATTAATGACTTCTATTTATTTTAACAATAAAGTTTTCTGTGTATAGGTCTTTTACCACCTTTCTTAGGTTTATTCCTATATATTTAGTTGTCTTGTCATGATATATATATATTACATATATATATATATAAATGCAGTTTTTAAAATTTCTTCTAGCTCATTGTTTGCATATAAGAAAGTGACAGAATTTGGTGTTTTGACTTTATAGGGAAATTGATTTATTTTTCCATTTGTCTATTTTTTAGTGTAATGTTTAGCATTTTCTAGGATTCTTTAAGATAATTATGCCATCAACATGATGAAAAAAAAGCTTTACTTCTTTCCCATTTAGATTCATTTAATATCCTTCTCTTGCCTAATAATATACCTAGGAGCCCCAATACTATGTTGAACAGAAGTGGTGAGAATGGACACTTTGTCTTATACTACCTCTTAGTAGAAAATCTTTCAGTTTTCACCATTGCATGTAATGTTAGCTGTGGGTTTCTCATATATGACTTTTATAAGTTCCACACATTATCAGATTTTGAGAGTTTTCACCATAAGTAGATATTGAATTTTATAAATGCTTTCTCAGCATCAATTGGTGTAATCATATGGTTATTTTATATTTCTTTCTTTTTGATGTGGTGAATTACATTGATTAATTTTTGGATGTTGGACCAAATTTGTGTCTTTGCTAAAAATCCCATTTGGTTGTGATGTATAATCCTTTTAATGCATTGTTAGATTTGTTTGCTTAGATTTTACTGAGGAATTTCACATCTGTGTTCATTGGGTCGATTGGCCTGTAGTTTTTGTTTTGGTGTTGTCTTTGTTTTGTTATTAAAATTGGCCTTATAAAATATTTCTGGGAGGATCCTTAGTGGCTCATCTTTGAATATTTAGTAGAACTCCCTTATGAAGCCATCTGGTTGTGGACAGTTTTAGAGTTTGGGGAGAGGTTTGATTACTGTTTTAATGCTTTGTGATTGATTTGTTCTGGCTTTCTATTTCTTCCCTATTCATGCTCAGATGATTGTGTAATTCTAATAATTTCTACATCTCCTCATCTATCCTTTCTAAGTTATTGAACTTGTTACTATATACATGTTCAGTTCTCTCTATTTATCTTCCAAAATTCTGCATTGTTTGTTTGAACTTTTCTTTCATTTCTGATCCTATTCACTTAAGTGTTCTCTCTTATTTTCTTAATAAACCTAATAGAAATTTTCCTATTTGGTTTGGATTTTCTTTTCTCTCTTTTTTAAATGTATATATGTTTATTACATTATATATTTTTTTAAGATTTATTTATTTATGCATACAGAACTAGGGTATAGGGCAGAGGTGCAGGGATGATTAGAGGATTCACCAAAGACAGAGCAGGGAGCAGCAAAGGAAAATGGATGAAATACACTGCCGAGGAGAGCCGCAGATAACACAGGAGTGGTCTGCTGTAGTATTTGGATCACCTAGGGTATCGAACTTGCACTGAAGTGGCTGCGGCTAGCTTGCAGGGCTGTGCCCTAACCTATTAAGCCACCAGGGAATGTCTCATCCTTCATTTTTGTACAATATATGATTTTCCCATGAAATTCCTGCCACCAACATTTGGTTTCACTCATGTTTTAGACCCTTTTTTCTATTTCACTTATTTCTGCTCAAATTTTTATTATTTATTTTCTTCTGCCTTTTGGTACTGTTTGACTTTTATTAATGTCACTTTGAGGGGGAAGATAAGTTTATTTATTTGAACTCTTCCTTATTTCTTGATGTGGGTCAGTATTGCTGTGTACTGTATTCCTTCTTTGTACCTCTTTTTCTTTGTCTCAAGTTCTTTTGTGTCCTTATTTCTATTTATTTTAAGATTGATTTATTTATGCAAACAGAACTGGAGTATGTGCCAGAGGTGCAGAGGGTGAGAGGATTCACCAGAGGCAGAGTAGGGAGAATGACAACGTATACTGCTGAGGGGAGCAACGGATGGGCCAGGAGAGGTCTGCCTCGCCATGTGGGTCATCTTCTTGACCAGGGATCGAATTTGTGCTGAAGTGGCTGCAGTTAGCTTTAACTCTTTGTTCCACCAGGAAGGACCCTTTATTGCTATTTGCATTGAAGCTTTTTTTTTTTTATCCTTTGATTTCATCATTAACTCAGTAGACTCAGTATTCTGTTATTTAATCTCCCTTCTATTAGAGGTTTTTCCTGTTCTCTCTCTCTTTTTTTTTTTTTTTTTAGTTAATTTCTAGTTTGCTACCTTTATGACTAGGGAATATTCTTGTTATCATTTCACATTTACAATTTTTTAAAATATTTGTCTCATGATATTGTATGTGATCAGTCCTAGAGAATGCCCCATGTATGTTTGAAAAGTACATGTATTCATATTTTTGGTAGTACTGTGCCATACAAACACCTAAGTTACCCACATAATATAATTGTATGTCTCATGTTTTGTTTAGTGCTATTGTTCTAATGCTTTGTTTAAGGCTATTGTGTCCTTATTTTTCTGTTGTGGGGTATTTCAGCCACCTATCACATATGTTTTTTTTCCAATGTTTCTCTTCAGAGTTATTGATAGATATTGCCTAATATATTTTGATGTTCCTCCGTTTGGTGAGTGTGCATTGATGAGTACATGTCTTCCTAATATTGTTCCTTTATCATTAGGTTTTATACTTCCTTGTATCTTGTTACCCTTTTTAACAGGAATCCATTTTGCCTGATATAATTATGGCTGTGCTTGCTTTCTTTAAGATCCCATTTCCTTGTAGGATTATTTTCTAGCCCCCTTTACTGAGTCTCTGTTTAATCATGAGCTCAGATGCATTTTAGGAGTGAGCAGTTTGGATTTTTTTTTCATAATCCTACCAGATAGATATTTTATGTCTCTTAACTGATGAGTTCAGTCCAATACATTTAGAGTGGTCACTGATAAATTTGTTGCTGCCATTTTGTCCTTAGTATTGTGGTTCTACCTATCTCTATAATCAGTTCTTTGTATTTGTTCCTCTTTTCCTTTTAGATGCTAGAGCTCATTTTTTTTATTTATTACAAAGTTTATTTTTACATCATTTTGCACATTTTTTTTTCCATCTCGATTGTAATCCCCACGGGTTTCCCATCACCAAATCACCCCTGTGCC
>NW_004567107.1:66295143-66303532 GCF_000260355.1 Condylura cristata | reverse complement strand
TGGTGGATGGTTTTGATTAGTTCCTCTGTGGAGCTTTTAGGGTTTTCCATATAAATTAACATATCATCTGCAAATAAGGATAGTTTTACTTCTTCTTTCCCTATTTGAATTCCTTGTATGCCTTTTTCCTGTCTTATTGATGCTAGAGCTCATTTTAATATTTCTTGGAAGCATCTAACTCTTGCAAACACCTTCAGTTTTTGTTTGTCTGAAAAGGCCCTTATCCCCCTCATTTCTGAAGGAATGTCTTGCAGGCTATAATATTCTTGGTCAATAGCTTTTGACTTTAAGTATTTTGATCACATCATTCTCTCTCCTCGTTGTATTGTTTCTTCAGAGAAGTCTGATGTTAGCCTGATCAGAGTACCTTTGTAAATTTGTCTGCTTCTTCCCACCTGCAAGTTTCAATATTCTTTCTTCTTTTAGAACTTTTGCGAATTTCAGTACTGTATGTATTTGTGTAGGTTTCATTTGTTATGTACTTTATTTTTTTTTTTGCACCCTGGATTTGTACATATATTTCCTTCTCCAGGTTTGAACATTTTTATCAATTGTTTCCTTCATATTTCTTTAAATAAATAAATTCTCTCTGGCATGCCCATTATTACTATAGTGACTTTCGTAATGAAATCATAAAGTTCTCAAAGTGTTTTTTCTTTTTTTTTACTTTATTTCTCTCCTAACTGAATTCTTAATGAATTCACATCTTAAGGTTTGACATTCTATTTTGTATAGATACTTTCAGAACTTCCTCTTGAAATTTTCAGCTGTTTGTCATGTACTTTTCAATGTCCTTAAGTTACTGAAATAAAGCCAGGTAGTCCCTCATTGACACCCCACCAACATATGTTCTGTCTTTTCAGTCCTCTCTTGATACTTCTTTATTGGCAGGGAGAACTGAGAGTTAACGACAAGTCTGATGTTTTATTTCTTCTTCAGTATCATTTTCAACCACATTCAATGGAGTTCTTCCTATTATCTCATAAAGAACTGAGAAAATAAGCAGGTGTCTCTAATCCAGTCCTTCCTTCTGACCCTTCTGAGTTGCCCTTTAAAACCCACAGGAACCTGCTAACAGGCTCATTATTGAACACAACTGGAGAGGTATTCAATGGGTCAGGGAGTTGATCCTGGGTCAGTTATTAAGAGCCTTGAATGAAGTCCCTCTTCTGAAATCTTCTTTCTTCTAATATTTTATTTGGACCTCATGTGGCCTATGAATTGTGCACAACCTTGTTGACTGTGGCTCTGGCACCCAGGAAGCCCCTATTTCTGAAGGCTGCATTATGTCCCCACAGGCTTGTCCATTGGTCCTGTGGAAAGATGGAAACTGGATATTAGGGTAATTTGACTATGATTCTCAGCCCTTCCACTGGGTTTTAAAGAGAATTTGCTCTGATCATGCCTCCTTTTAGCAAGGTAATTTGAATGCTTTAGTTGCTCTGGCTTCAGTTCAGCTTTGTATGAAATGACATCATCTGTACCTCTGAGATTATTATGAGGAGTGAATTGTCTTTGTAATTTTAATACCATGTCTCACCCATATTAGGCTTTCATTTAATGATGTAAATTAATTCCATGGTTTGTCAATTTAAAATGTACATTTACTCCTTTTTTTTTTTAAATGCACATTTCCTCTCCCCTTCTAATGCCTCTGAAATGAGGGTACATATTATAACATCTTAAAATTGCTGCAGGCCAGGAGATGACTAGCTGCCATTGCCTGCCCAGGTGTTTTTGTCCTTAGAAACTTGATGTTTATTTCTGATGGAGTAACTGAACCATGAGCTTGACATTTCAACCAAACTAACATTTAAGGACCACTTGAGAAAGGAAAATGCATCCTGGTTGTGGGCTGTGCACCTTCCATTGACACTCTTCGGGGAACATGGAGAAAGTAAGTATCGAATCTTACAAAATTGCTGTCAGAGACTCGAAGTAAAGTCTTGAAAACAATTGCAGATCCTTTAAAAAGTGCTGCTTCACCAATATTTTCCTCTTAGTAGCTTAGAGGATGATCCTAAAACAAGGGCCTTGGCATCTTTGAATTGAAAAAAAATTCAAATAAGCAAACTCTGTATATAAATAAGATTTTTTGGCAGTTGCCTTCAAACTCCCACTAACATTTATCCTCATTAAAAGTCCAGCTTTATTCATCATTGAATGAAGGGTTTAAGGTGTCAACTAGTTTGTTTCTATGTAAGTGATCACAAGAATCACATATTCTTTTTTTTTTTACAAGAATCACATATTCTTTATTTAAAATAAATAATATAACAGTTTTGATTACTTCTTCAATTTCCTGCTTGTAATTGGCCTGTTTAGTTGTTCTATTTCTTCTTTATCTAGCTTTGGGTGGTTGTAGAGTTGTAGTAATTTGTCCATTTCTGCTAAATTGTACAATTTGTTTGCATATAGTTGCTCATAGTATTCTTTGATTATTCTTTTGATTTCTGCTGGATCTGTTGTTATTTCTCTTTTGTTTATGATTCTGTTTATTTGTGCTTTCTCTTGTGTGTGTGGTTTTTTTTGTTTGTTTGTTTGTTTTTTTTTTTTCTTTTTGAGCCTATCTTGTTTAGATTTTCGAAAAACCAACTTTAGGTTTCATTGATTTTTTTGGACTGTTTTCCTAACTTCCATTTCATTTATTTCTGATTTGACTTGTATTGTTTCCTGTCTTCTACTGGCTTTTGGGTTATTTTGTTGTTCTTTTTCCAGCTCCTTAAGGTGGGAGACTAGGTTGTTTCTTTGAGTTTCTTGTCTCTTTATGTGAGCCTGTAATGCTATATATTTTCCTCTTATAACTGTTTTTAATGTGTCCCATAAGTTTTGGAGACTTGTTTTGTTATTGTTCTTCTCAAGGTATTTTTTAATTTCTTCTTTGATCTCTTCATTGATCCAGTGGTCCTCCAGTAATATGTGCTTCAGTTTCCACACAGTAGGTGGGCTTCTTGCCTTCTTCACAAGGTTTATTTTTAGTTTGATTCCTTCATGGTCAGAGAAAATAGTTAGTATGATTTTGATCTTAGTGTATCTATTGATATTTATCTTGTGACCCAGTATGTGGTCAATCCTAGAGAATGATCTATGTGGATTTGAGAAAAATGTGATTTCTCCTCTTTTGTTTATGGTTCTGTTTATTTGTGCTTTGTACTCAGATTTTTGGGGGTGCAGTATTCTATAGATGTCCATTAGATCCATGTTGTCCAGGTCCTTGTTCAGAGATTTAGTGTCTTTGCTTATTTTTTGTCTTATTGATCTGTTCATTGTTGAGAGTGGCAAGTATCACATATTATTTTTAAAGATTTACTTGTACATACAAGAACTAGGGTACAGGTCATAGGTGCAGGAGTTAGGGGTGAAAGGAATCACCAAAGACAGAGTAGGGAAGAGAACAGGCAGATTGACTGAAATGCACTGCTGAGGGAATCAGCAGGAAAGGTCTGCCATGCCATGGCCAAGTGAGCCACTTTGCTGGCGGGGTTTGAAATTGTGTTGCAGTGGCTGTGGACAGCTTCACAGTACTGTGAATCACCAGGGAGGGCCCATAATTACATATTGATAATTTCTATATAAATATGCCCAAAAGATCTCTCTCAAATATTAATTAAATCTAGGAATCAGAATATTGTGTTATATTTGAGCAGGACCTAGTTTTTTTCTCAGTTACAGGCTTCTTAGCAGTTCATCATGTCAGCAGGTACATTAGATGGGCACAAACAGACTATCATCATTTTCTCTTTTGACTTGGGAAATTTCCTTCACCTCAGAATCGCTTTGTTATTGAGTCCCAGGGAATAGCAACGCATTCCCTTCATTATTGCTTTGGTGTGCTGGCTACCCCTCAGAGACTAATTTGCAAATTCTCAGCCCCAGTTCCATACTTTTGGCATCTTTCCCTTTCCTCCAGGCATCCTTTGTCATTTCAATATGGGAAATCTTGGACATGACCAAGCCTGTCCAAATTATGACACCTACAGCAAAAATATTTGTGATAGTCATTTTCTTTAAATGATAAAGTGGTACTTAATATTAAAATTCAAAAAAAAAAACCTGACAGTGTTATACTTCTATGTGGTTCTTGACTCTGCATGTTAGAATCATGGTGGGGCCTTCTAAAAATAATTGAAGTCTGGATTCTTCACATAACCAATTAAATAAGATTCACTGAGGTGGGGAGCATCAGGTATTTGTGGGTTCTGCAAGTTTATCATCTTACCCAGATTGCAATGAGAGTTACAAAATACTAATTCAAAAGGCAAGACCAACAGAAGATGGACCACTTGGTTTGAGGTGGTGGATGCTTTTTTTCATTGCTTTATTTGCCAACTATAAGCAAAACTGATCTAGAGACTCTTAAACCAGCTCCTTTCACTATGGCCCTTAACAAGTGTCCTCCATTAGAGTGGAGCCCAGGAGGTAAATCAGAAGTCAACAGAAGAAAGAAAGTGATAAAAATCAACCAGAAATAAATGAAATAGTTGTTGAAGAAATAATCCAAAAGAGCAATGAAACCATAAGTTGGTGCTTCAAAAAAATAGACAAACCTCTAGCCCATCTCACAAAGAAAAAAACAGGAGATAGCACAAGTAAAGGAGGAGAAATTACAACAGACACTGCAGAAATCATAAGAATAATCAGAGATTACTATGGACAGCTATGTGCAAACAAGTTCAACAATCTAGAAGAGATAAACAAATTCTTGCCATGACAGCTGTGTCAGGCCTCACGTCCTATAGGCACACTGTGAGCACAAAGTCCTGTGTGTTTCTCGGCTGGGTTTGGGATCCTCTTGCAATACTCTTGCAAGGGGCTGATATTCTCTCAACCTTGAAATCTGGTGAAAGCTATGTGTGTCTGATTTAACTTGTATTCCCATTACCCTAATCCCAGTCCATGTAGAAAGTGGTCTCAATGTCCTTCGTGTACAGCCCAAGACACCTAACTAATAAGAGACCAATAACAGTTCTTTTGGAGGGGGTGACAGACTAGAATTAGCAATTTGGGCAGGCAAAGAGTCTGTTGTGGCTGTTTGTGAAATCATTTGAGTGCTATCATTCTCCTTTTCTCTCCCCAGAATATACAGAAATTTGTAGTAGCCCCCTTATGCTTGTAAAGCTTCCCTTTTTGGTTTTTTTTTTTTTGAATGTCAAGTTTAAGAATACTGTCTTCAAGTGTCCCTGTCTCATGACTTTCAGGCACTGAGTGCTCCAGCAGGAAGAATGCAGGCAGCTTGGGCAGACTGCTCAGCTGAACTGGGGCTTCATAAACTTGCCATGTGAATCCATGATGTCATCGGTTCCCTCAGAGTTTGGGCTCCAGCGCCCCAGACCACCCACACAGGCAGCCTATTCTCTCTCCAACTTGTCAGGAGGGACCTGCCTTTATAAATGATTCGAGGTCGAAAAGGAGGACGCCGTTTGAATTGTTATACAAAAGTCCTGCCTGTGACAGTGATAAGCATTTGGACATTTGGATGTGGTGACTTTTTTCTTATTTGAACGCTGAAATTCTCTTTAAAACACAGTGGAAGGACTGAGAGGCAGAGAGGCGAGGGAGTTTTAGAAGCACAGAAAAATCTCTAATACAATAGTAAACAAGAGGTAAAAATATAGAAAATATGGGAACCCTGAAAATATGGAGGCAGGAAGTAGTTAGATTGAAGTGTAAGTGACTTTCTATATGTAGAGGACTTTTTTCTGCACCTTGTTATAAGAAGAAAATTTTAGTGATGGAGGTAATATGTCCATATTGTTGAAAAATATAGAACTGCATTTTTTAAAGCCATTTAAAGAAGACTGGAGCATTTGTGGCTTTTGAATATTTTTGACTGATCCTTAGTTGGCATGAGAATGAAGCTCAGTTGGGGCCACAGAGTGTGCTGGGACCTGAAGCCTGGTTATGCCAGGTGAGTGCCTGGGGAACAAGGCATTTAAGTCCACTGGGCCCCTGATAATATGACAAGTGATACGGGGTGAAGGGGCCCTATATGCTGTTTCTTCTGGGGAAACGAGGGAAACGTGAGGGGCAGGAGAGAAGGAAATCAGACCTTAAAGTTATAGCACTGAAGAAATTATCAAATTGCTAGATGGAAGAAAATTAATGCAGAGATTAAAACATAGTTCTGTGATTTATCAGGGGAAATCGAATCATCCTCTGGTCGTGGGTGGGGGGGAGTCTCAATTTTATTCTGAACCAAAGATGCCTTCAGACGTCTGTTGAAGCCTATGGATAACCTCCCAGAGCAATAACTTTAGATAAATTAAGTAAAGTGCAGAGGGTCAATAAGACCCTAAATTACATAACAATTCAATTATCAAGAGTACTAAAATAAAAACTAACAAATTAATGAATGTGAACTGACTTTAAAATTATTTACTGTTTAAAAATAAGATCCAATAGTGAGTTTAATGCCTATTATGATTCTGAAGAACTGGTGAGAAAACCGTAGTTCCAGACATCTGAGCAGCTGTTAGTGTTAATGGTCAGCGATTTCTACTTATCACAGTCACAGGTACAGTACTTCCAGTTATGGGTGATTGTTCATAATTGAAAAAAATGCTGAATTTCAATGAGGTGTTGAAAAATGATGATTTTTTTTTTGCTACCTTCATGTTCATGAAGGCCACATTAAGAGCCTCTGTCCTAAAGGAAGATTTTTACAGGCAGCAAGGGGGCTCAGCCAAAAAAAAAATTAGAGAAGAGAGTCACTTATGGCTAGAGAGGCATCTGGCTTCAGATTTAATTCTCAAATCTTTACATTAAAAAAAAAAAATGCAGGACTTCCCTAAGAATTCCTTAAGACACTGAGGCACAAGCAACTGTGTTTTGAAGGGGCAAAGCAGGCTGGCAGGGAAGGTGGCACAGATGGCTGAGTATCAGCTGCTGATCTCTGATCACTGTACTCAGTGGGGGCTGGGGGGCAAACTAGGGGGTGATAAGAGTAGGCAGAAGAAGGGAAATGGTAAAAGCAAAACAAACACAAAATCCCAGGTATCTACACTGGATAGAGCAGACTGTGAACACATATAAATGCTCTTCTGTGGCAGCTCAGACATCCATGAGGTGTAGAAAGCATCAATGGTTAGATCATCTATTGATAGGAATGAGCAACGCTTACAGAGAATGTGAACAGACTTTTCTGGGACCCATCAGACACCCTTCTCCATCCTTCCCTTTTCTTAAGAATACTCTGAAACTCATATTACACTCAACTCCTTCCCCCACAGAAAATGCACTCTCTAGTTGGGAAAAAACTTAGGGTGCAGCATGCACTAACACAAGCCAAGCATCATGTCCCCTTCTCCTGGTCACAGGGGTGGGCATGCCCCCTAAACTGATGCAATCCAGGTGACATTCAGGACTCCTGTTGAAATTTAAGGCTGAAAACACAAAGCCTGAACCAGCTACGGTCATTTGGCTACCAAAAGGAATGCCAGCCTCAGGGTGAAACCAACACACAAACTGTGGCATAGCCAAAGGAATCTTGGAGAAACAAGCCAGAATGAGAAATGAAGCAACTGTGAAACTCAGTCCACAGTTGGATTTCCAGTAGGAGAGTCAATGAAGTCCCTTCTTGTTTGAACCAGTGTGAGTTACGCTTTCTTTTGTTCTCAGTCCAAAGTACCTTAATTGATAAATAATATGACTAGCTGGCATAATTATGCTACCACAAAGAGCTATGTTCTCTAAGGAATTCATAGTTATTTTCCAAAGTTTTACCCAAACACCTACCTCTCTGACTTCTCACCTATTTTGCATCTTTCTAGGTATTGTATCTCAGAGTCCAAACTCCCAGAGTGAATTTTCAGCTCCATCACTAACTTATCCTGTGATCAAAAGCAGGACATTTACCTCTTTCAGCTTTTAGTGTCCTTATCTGTAAAAATAGACCTCTGATGTGAACGGCTAGAGTTATTTATCCCAAAAGCCTAACACAGATCCAAGTATATCAGAAAGAAAAGGACTAACTCAGATATTCACTCCAGTTTGAATGATGTCTTAGAAAAATAGTTACCTCTCCAAGATACATTTATAGGGTTAATATTGTAAAGCTGAGCTCAATATTCATGAGACCATCAATGTTAATAGATCAAGGAACATAAGATGCTACATTTAGAGATTTCAGCCATTAAATGCTATATGCCAGAAATTGTAGCATGCAGTAAATATAAAGAAATAAAATATAGGCATACTCTTTTTCGTTAAGAGGTTCCCAATTTGGCAAGGAAGACAGCTGGACTACTGTGTACAGTTATGCAGGTTTGTGCACTAAACAGTTTTGGAGTGTTTTTTATCCAAATGTGTATGTGACAGTATAGGAAGACAAACAAGTTAGCATAAATAGAGAAAGAGTAAAATATTGCCCACTAGGTATTCTATGATCCCC
>NW_004567107.1:66257220-66294984 GCF_000260355.1 Condylura cristata | reverse complement strand
GGTCTGCCACGCCAAGTGGACGCCTCCAGGGCAAGCGGGAATCGAACTCATGCGGAAGTGGCTTTAGCTTCTTAGTGCTGTGCTTTAACCCTCTGCGCCACCAGGGAGGGCCCTGTATCTATAATTTTTAGATAACCTCAGAAGTCACACGAAACTGTTAACAGCAGTTAACCCACAGAAGTTTGGCCGAAGAAAACTTGGGATGATGAGGAGGAAAGTTTTAATTTTCAAAAGTCAACAATTATACCCAAATTGAGCAAGAATCAGTAGTCAGGTTTTGTAGTTTCAAGGAGGAAAGTCAAAGTTTGCTGGTCTGCTGGTTAATTTGGTTGGCCAACTTGACTGAGCTAAAGGATGCTGGTAAAATTGGATTTCTGGATGTGCCTGTGAGGTGTGTGTGCTTTGGAAGAGATTAGCATTTGAATATAGAAACTTAGTACAGAGGTTGTCCTCACTAATGCTGATGGGCACCAATCAATCTGTTGAGGGTCTGAAAGGAACCAGAAGTGGAGGAAGGGTGATACTGAGCTCTCCTGTCCTCAACTATCAGTGCTCTTGATCCTCAGACTTCAAATGCAGACTAAATTGCATCATTCCTTTTGCATAACGTTAGGCTTCATAATCATGTGAGCCCATTCCTGTAATTAATCAACAGTAAATCAACCCTCTCAGTTTTGGTACTCTGGAAAACCCTGACTAATATACTGAGGTTGCTCACCAAAGAAGCCCAATAGGAAGCAACATTTTGCTAGAGACTTAAAAGACGAATAGGTGTCACTTAGGAGAAGGAGAGAGGGAAGAGTATTTCAGAGACATTTACATGTACAAGGTTAAGCAGCAAGGGAAGTGTTTGCTTTGTTCAAAAACTGAGAAGTTGAAGTAACTGAAGCATGAAGGGTATATGTGAAAATAACAAGAGCTGGAGCTATAAAGATTGTGCAGAGCTCAATATTTATTCATATAAGACAGGTGGTATGGATCCACTGAAGGACTGCAAACAGTGGAGTGACAAGTTTATATTTGGGTCTTAGGACATTCTCATGGTAATAAAGAAACCAAGATGAAGAGCACACACATGTGGAAGGAGCACACACATGTGCATGTGGATATATAACACCCACATCAAGAATGTTATGGAAACTTTTATCCTCTATTTTTTTCTTCCTCTGCTTTATTTTCTTTGATATTTCTACCTTTGATCTACTTATAATTTGTTTATGGTGTTAAGTAGCTTTGCTACCAAATGTTAACTAATTTTCCCAATAACATTAATTGAATATTCTCTCACTTATGCAAAATGCCAATGTTGGCATATGTTAAATTCC
The DNA here is from genome assembly GCF_000260355.1 of Condylura cristata. Classification (NCBI taxonomy): domain Eukaryota; kingdom Metazoa; phylum Chordata; class Mammalia; order Eulipotyphla; family Talpidae; genus Condylura; species Condylura cristata. The sequence continues at coordinate 66,293,659 of NW_004567107.1, read as the reverse complement.
TCTAGAGAAGGCTTCTGAACACTTTTCCCCCATTTAAATACTCTATAGTGCCATGCTTTTGAAAACACTATAACTTGATAATATCTGTTGATATCTGGTAGTGCACATATCCTGTATTATTTTCTTTTTCAAAATAAGCTAGTTTCATAAATTTATTCACCCAGATTTTGCAATCCAGAGAAAAGAATCTTTGGATTTTTTTTTTTTGGAATTACATTCAATATGCAAGATAATTTGGACAAATTTAACATTTTTCTTAAATGCATTAAATCTGAGATTGCAAAAAAATCTTTTCCTCACTTAAAAAAAAAGTTGTTTTTCAAAATGTGTTTAGAGAAAACACTTCTCGGTATTTGTCTTTTTATCTCTAATCAATGCATAAAATGGCCCTTCATCATGGAGATTTAGTGTAAAAAAGCACTAATGTAACAGGTGGCTGAAGCCAAAGACGGTTAGGAGTGGTGGCCCCTGGAGGGTGCAGCTGAGGAAGGTTAGCTCCTGGGAAAATGTGAATACAGTAAGAGTGGGGAGGTAGAAATTGATAAGAAATACTAGGATTTTCAGAAGCAGCACTCCACCCCCCCAATCAGTGTTTGGCATTCAGTGTTCAGTATTTCAGCATTTTGGGATCATCAGTGATTCCAGGGTCAGCCATTTTTGCACCCACCATGCTGATCTTCCTGATCTTCCGGAAGACTGTTGCAGGCTTCTGAAGGATCTGGAGAGGCTTCCAGCAGCCAACCTCAGATAGGAAAAGTTTGGAGGTTTGCAAGTAGCCTAGGGACTGAAACTGTTCCAGTTTTGCTGGAAGGAAAAAAGTAAAGACCCAGAGTTGGTCAGGCAGCTCCCTGAGCTGCATGAGTGTGGCCAATTGTCAGGTCTGTCAGCTGCTGCTGCCGCCCTTTGAGTATCTCTCATCTGGTGCTACACTGGGGCATCTTGGCAGCTCCAGGGAGCATCTCCTGTTGTGTTTTCTGCTGTCTTAGTGAATTGGAACCTGGCCTAATCTGGCTGCTGTGTGCTTGAGTGATAGGAAGATGCCATCTTGGGAACGTTTATGTTTAGGGCTGGAAAACACTGGACACCACTTCAGTGAGGTAAACGGACATTTTTGGCCTCAGCAACTCTGTTTTTTTTCCTGGTTCATAGGTCCCATTATTGCTGTTCTTTGAACCTGAGTAGTCTTGCACTTGCGGTGCGGGTGAAGAATTCAGTGACCAATCAACTATGTGGACAGTGTCCATGGCCAGTTTTAGTGCCCCTTGCTGCCCTGTATCACTAATACTTTGAAACATAATAAGTACAGAATAATAGCAATTCCATTACTCTCTTGATACATTTTCTCATAAGGTCTTCTAGGATTTAGTGAGACTTCTCCAGAAAGAGTCTCATTCACTTTTGAAGTAAAAAGTTTTCCAAAAAACAAAGTCATTCCAGTAAACATTCATGTGAGATCCATTCTTTTTTTATTTGTAGGGAAAACCCCAGCATGAACTCCAAAATAGTGCCTCCAATGAACTAGCAAGTTTTAGCAACCTGGGGGGACAAAGTCACCCACATTTAAAAATTTTAAGGGATCTTATTTTTACTTAATGCTTATGCCTCTCTCTACTAGATTCTAAGATAACTTGACTCCTTGTCCAGCTAGTCCCAGAGGACAGAAACTGCTCTTTTTTAAGGCTTTAACACTAATACTGAACATAAAGACATCTGCAGAGTGAATGTTAGGAAAAGCTCACTGAAGCTCCATGACTGAATTCCATGGCAACAGCTGGTGACTCACAGGTGTTCTCAGGAAAGTCTCCAGCCCCTCTTAAATGTTCCAGGGAGTTCTTTATTATTTTAAACACCACGTATGGAGAATGCTTAATTTGCTCGAATTCAAAACATTCCTCATGGGCAAAGTGCAGTGTAAACAATGTTCCAGGAGAAGGTCATGTCAACCTAATTTTTTATTTGCAAGCAGAGTGGTTAAAAAAAAAAGGTTTAAGCACTTTCTGGCAGTGATGTTGCCACATAGACATTTAGGAAGGTTGTGAAGGAAAATTATTCACTTAGTTAAAACAACAAAAATGTGATATCTTTGACATTACCAGGAGACATGGAAAATTCTAGATAAATTCAGTTCATTCCTCTCTTCAGAGACAGTGTAAGGAGAAACAAGATATGCATCCAGAGATTTTGGGGATCCCATAGCCTTTTGGGTTAGAAACTTTAGGATCTAGAAGCATTTTAAAAATTGGTGAGAAATAAAATACAAAGTATTTTTGAAGTATTCACATCTGCTTCACGAGCTCCATTCGTTTTTGGCCTATGGTCTGGAAAGTGAAAGAGAAATCACTCAGAGGGACAGAGCCCATGGGTTCGAAATTCCAGCATACCTGAGACCATATGCACTGTAGTTGTGTCTGAACAGGCCTTTGCCCGTCAGACACCTGATTTAATCTGGTATCTCTCACATAAGCATTCATTCATGCATTCGCTCATTTTCCCAATATTGAGTGAACACCTATTTAATGCCAGGCCTTCTGCTAAATCAGACACACAATTGGAACCAGATACCATCCCTGTCCTTAAAGATTTGAGGTTGACAAGAAAATAAGCCCATTAGCAAAGAAGGATGAATGTCTCCAAGAAGACATAACCAGAAAGGATTTTTCCATCAACTGTGTATATGTGCCCCACCCCCCATAACTCCAGAAATAGTTCTAACTCCTTGGCATCAGAATCAACCTATCTTCAAGATCAATCACATTTCTGATCAGAGTGATTGGTTTAGAAATAAGACTGTTATCCCAGCTGGAGAAACTGGAGGTGGTTGAGAAGACTGCCCAATCTCACCCATTCTTTCTACTCACCATCTAGGACATCAAAACCACTATAGCAGGTAAGAATGATGCCACCTCCTTCCTCAGACTGCTAAACATGGAGCTTCCCTATGACCCAGCAATCCCACTCCTAGGTATCTACCCAAAAGACACAAAAACTCTGATTCAAAAAGACATGTGCACTCCCCATGTTTATTGCTGCTTTATCCACAATTGGAAAGACATGACAACAGCCCAAATGCTCAAAGGTGGATGACTGGATTAAAAAGATGTGGTACATATACACAAGGGAATATTACTCAACAACCAAAAAAAGGAAACACATATCTTTGCAGCAATATGGATGGAAGTGGAAAAGATCATGCTTAGTGAAATAAGCCAGAAAGAAAAGGAAAAATACCAGATGGTTTCACTCATAGCAGGAATATAATAGAACAGTTGAGAAAATAATGATAATGATGAACAGCTATATACCAGAGACATTTTATGGGGGTGAAGTGGAGAATAGGATAAAAAAACAGTGGGGGGAGGGAAATGCACTGGACTATGGTAATGGTACATGGGTGATGTGGTGATGGGAAACCCAAGGGGATTACAACTGAGATGGAAAAATGCACAAAAATATGTAAAAGTAAACTATTATAAAATTTAAAAAAAAAAAGAATGATGCCACCTCCTTACGAGGAATAAGAATGAGGCAGAGATACCATCTCTTGAAAGCACAAGGGCCAGGAGCAGACCATCACTGCCCTTTCTGTGGTCTGAATATTTGATTCAACAAAGTCCCTTCCCTTTTATTTCATTCTGCCTATGCTAATTTGAATCAGAATTCTGTCCCTTCTCACCAAAATCTGGGTAAATACAGGACCTACAAGATCACATGGGTGTAAGGTGCAAGAGACCTGAGTGAGGCTCCTGGTGAACATGAATCTTAGCAGGGAGGAACTACTCTAGTCCATTCAGAGTAGTTTCTTTTTTATAAAACAAACAAAAAATATCTCCTTTTCCTACCCTTTCTCTTCCTATAAGTGGGTTTTGCATGCACATTCACACCCCCCACCACGAATACCCTTGTGTGGACACCCACACAAACAAATAACTTACTAGAATTCACCATGATGGGTGGGCAGAGTTCTAGGACCAGTGTCCATTATTGCTCTCTGGGGATGGAAGTGGCCTGACAAAGGAGCAGAAATATAGGAGGAGGAGGCCTCAGAACTCAAAGTGATGTAGCTTTACATTGTCAGTATCATACTCACAGTTTTGTCACCCCACCAGGGAGGGCCAAATTTAGGACATTATTACTTCATTCCCCAGATCCTACAATGGTGTCTCAGTTGTTCACTCTCTTCAAGCCACTCACCTCACTGTTCTCCAATCCATCACCTCATAGTAGAAACTCAACAGCATTTCAACATGTTTATTGTCCCATCCAATTTGACCACAAAAGGAGTTTTTCCTTTGTGAAGAGTCATAAAGTAGAACTTAAAAAGTATAACTAGAAGAAAGGAAAAAGAAAAAGATATATTGCAGGTGATATGATTGTTTAACTAGATACCCAAGGCAATTCACTGAAATGTCACGCATATTATAGGCAAGTGCACTGATGCCTCTTCACATCCAATACCTCTGGGAAGAACCACTTTTTCCCTACTTACCTGCAGAAATCAGTTATAAATATTATGAGAAACAAAAGCTGTCATCTTTGGGGTATCATAAAGTTGCTAATTGTTAACCGTTTGGGCTTCAAAGAATTCTGACTATGCCACAGTCTCACAACTCCTTCCATAAAAACAGTTCTGCTGTCTCTTCTCTAACCACACAGGTCCTCACCATGCTTCAAGGTTGAGGTAGGATAAAGACTTCTTTTTCATCTTAATAATTCTCAGAATCAACTGCTAAGTAGTGGTGAATTGGTGGTGGGAAGTCCACAGCAATTACAACTGAGATGAAAAAATGTACAAAATGAAGAATGATGTGTGTGTGTGTGTATTATTTATATATGATTTATATATATGTGTATATATAATGATTTATATATATAGATGTTTGTGTGTGTATATATATATCTATATAATTTTTTTAAGTAAAAGAAAAATCAACTGCTATATAAAAGTAGTGTACTGTGGTGGCGCAGCGGGTTAAAGCACAGCACTAAGAAGCTAAAGCCACTTTAGCATGAGTTCAATCCCCAGCCCCGGAGGTGACCCACATGGTGCAGCAGACCTCTCCTGACCTGCTCGCTGCTCCCCTCAGCAGTATACTTTGTAGATCTGCCTGCTCTGCTCCCCTCTCTGTCTCTGGTGATGCCTCTCACGGCCCCTGCACCTCTGGCCTGTACCCTGATTCTGTATGTATAAATAAATAAATCTTTAAAAAAAAAGTAGTATACAAAGATACTTCCTGCTCCTCATGAGATACCTTTTCCCTCTTCATTCACAAAGCAACATAGGCCCTTTTCACAACATGGTAACCTGTATCGACTTTGGTTCCACAGACATCCACCAAGTAGTGCCCTAAGGGTGGACAAAAATGCAATCTGCCCTCAAGATGTATTTAAGTCTCCACCACTCACCAGATAACAATGCTTGCAGTTTTTTGATAAAAGCATAATTTTAAGGTACCTGTGGACCCTAACATTGCAGGAGGGATTTCCTTAACATCCAAGGCCCAACTTTCTACACTTACTTTGACTTGAAGCTTGTGTAAGCAGAGTCCTGAAGGACAAACAGAATTCACCCAGGAATTGAATAGGAGGCGATGCAGAGTATCCCACAGAGAAAGACAGTCCAGGGGGAGAAAGCAGATGGTCATGATATACTGACCTCAGCAGCAGGTTGTAGCACTGAAGCAGAGTGGGAGGCTGGAGCACCCAGAGGGTGACATTTGGTTGAAGGTGACAGGAAGTAGATCAAAGAATGAAGTAGTATGTTCAGATTGCAGAGGGTAAGATATTACTAGTCTGACACTTACTCTATTGGACACATTTTCCAGCAGGGTGCATGGATGAAAGAATTCAACAGTGGCAGAGTGGAGAACAGAAAAGGCAGGCTTGTTGAAATACCTGCAAGAGAGCAGGGGTGGAATGAGAGACGTTATCTGCATAGGGAGAAGGCCTGTTTCCACAGGTTCTACAAAGCTGGACCCTGCTGGTTACTCTCTGCTGGCCCCCCTCAGGTTTTGGGAGAACTTTCACAGCGGAGCTGTCCTATCTGATTCTGTTTGCCCTGTTTCTAGATTCCTGGGAGTTCTCAATAGGCCACTATGAGGGGTGTGGCCAGGTGGCCAGGTACCATGGTCACACTCTTAGCTTCCCTTTTTTATTTATTTTGTGTCTCCCAGCTTTGTTCAGCTGAGCATAATGCAAAGACTAAGTTTTAATTCTATTAAATGATACCCCAACACATTTGATAATGTGTGAAAACCATTATCAGAGAGTATATTCACGACTTTTATTTTGCAACACGTCCTGTGAAGATATAAAGCCTGAAAGACAACACTCTAAAATTAACATTCATTTTCTCTGCACTGTATGACCTGGGGTGATTTGTTTCTCTGTGATTCTTTTACTGTTTTCTCCAAGTGTTTAAAAATATATAATATTATTATTGTTAGGGGGAAAAAAGATGAAAAGATAGTCATAAAACCTTGTGTTTTACATGGCAAACAGTATTCCTGACCAGAACTGCATCTGAATCATACAGGAGTGTCTGTACAAATAAACAAAAGTCTGATTTTCCTGAGTGTTCCAGAAAAATAAAAAGTTTTGTGAGATTTATCTGTCCATTTTTCTGCCTGAGCAAGAAAACACAGCTACAAATACACATGTTTTTGCTGCCTTAGAATATTTGGGAGTTTGGCTCTAAGTGCAGAATTCCAGTTGCCTCCTCCAAATCTGGGAACTTCTTGCGTCTGTGAAACGCAAGCTGCCGTCCCCTGGGAGAGACACTCCTCGGCTTCCTGCCTGATGGCAAAGAAAACTGCCCTGTGTGCACAGGCCTCACCGCCAGGACCAGAAAATGAGAACCGCTTAGCAAAACAGCAAGATGCTTGCAATAGTTTGTTTGGTGTCTCAGAAAATAAAATCCATCTCTCTTCCCAGATGAGAGTCGTTGCTTTCAGATGATTTGGAGGAAGGATGACTCCATGCCCTGGAAGAAAATTAGCTAGGTTTTCAAAATGAAGTTTTCATGGACATGATGGAGATTTTAGGGAGATGAGAAATATAACTGGACTTGATTTCTATAGGATTTTTGCCTCCTGTGTATTCTTCCAGATGTGCATGAGCCCTATTTAGCCAGAATCTCTAGGGAGGGAGCTCTGGTATAGATTTAATGAGGGTTGCAGATGATTCTGCAAAATTTGAGAATACCTCTTACTTATAGCCATACACTGAAGGGGAGACTAGCATAGAAAAACAACAGTAAAACATGGAGAGATACTTAAATGCAGCCTTAAAATTATTTTTTTAAAAAGAAGGCCTCCTTTGCTAGAAAGGATTGTGTGCTATTATTTTACTTCATTCGCGGATTCCTCTCCCATTCTGAATAAAAACAATTCAAACCCTCACCCCACACACACAATCATAGGATGCCACATAAATCAACTCAGGGCAGGCTGGACCACTTGAGGGTGATCGCTGCAAACACCAAACAGCCTGTCTGGCGACCAAACGCTTTTTGCCTATTAGCTGCACATGTTGATTTTGTGGGGGGACCTGGAGAGTCCAGTCACCGCAAACCCAAGGGTCAACAGCCACTTGGCAGCCTCTTTGCACTGAGCAAGTACTGAATTACATAAAACCAGCATTTGAACAGGTCCGTATCCTTTCAGAGAGTTCCGCTCCGATGTTGGCTGAACAGACGCTGATTTGTCAATGGGGTTGAAGCCCGTGACCTAGGCTTATCCTGGCTTACGGATAAATTATGTGATCACCTGATATCATGGTCAAGGTGATGGTGCCTGTTGGCTGAGGGAGCATATTAGCCACTCTCCCCAAACAGTCATGAGCTGTGAGTAGGGCGCCCACACAGCCAGCACCCGTGGAATAGCAAGCAACCAAAAGGAATGCTTAGGGAACTTCCCGTCCCCCTTTCTCTCCCCATTCGCTGTGTATGTATTTTAACTCGTTCAGTTTCTTTAACACACATTATCTTCCGAACGGCACAAGGCAGTAGGTGTATGTCAATTTTCACTTTGCAACATGCACTCTTTATTCCTAAATTACCCCAGTAACCCAAATAAGAAGGGAGAAAACGCACAAAGAATTAGTGTGGCCATCTGGAAAGCATAAGTGGAAGGATCTGCAATACATTACATGGTCTGGAAAGTGGCTGGTCGAGTTCCAGAGAGCTAAGACAGACTTCAAAGTCTGGCTGTACATCAGTGAAACTGCTGATCGGCTTCGATATTTAAAGTGGGTGTAGATGAATGAATTTATTACAGTTTTTATCTCCTAGACTCAGATGGGGAAATAGGATCATAGTCAGGTTCTCCTTTAATTTCATGCTGAATTTTTTTCTTAGATTTTTTTTCCTTCTCCTTAATACTGTACGATGTCTTGATCTTTTTTCTTTTGGGACTGAAATATGCCTTATCTCTGCTATGGTTCTGAAAACCAACTCATTTGTATGACTAACTTAACCTGGTAGATTCAGTGACCTGATCATGAGAGCTTTACACAGAGTCTCAATCTCCCTCCCAACCCCCGTCCCCCCTCCTCTCTCTCAATCTCTCTCTCTCTCTCAATCTCTCTCCTGTCTTTCTTTCTCTCAGCAAGTTAAGCCAGTACTGGAGATCTAAATTGAACTGCACATATCTTTTTTCTAAAATTGAATCTGGGTGATATCTTGTTGTATATCCTAATCAGACATATTTTACAATTAAAACCTGAACTCAATAAATATTTTGAAAATCTTGATTTGAGTACTCCTGTCAGAAACTCCCTTTAAATGAAAGATCAGTTCTTTGGTCAACAATCTCAAAATCCCTCTGAAAAACAAGCATCTTCTCTTCTCTGCCAACTGGGCTGCTTTTATCTTCATACAAATTTATCTTGACCCATAAAAGAACCTTAACAAATAGAGTCCTAAGCCAACTCCCTAGCAAATGTTTGCACTTCAAGAGCACTTAGGATTCAATTTCTAAACTCCAACACAGTTTCATCAGCAATGAAGAAGAATTGCTTTGGCTCTCATTTTGGACTGGGAAGGGAAAAGATAATTTTCACTTACACATACAGGAAAGCAGCACAGCAGGAAGGCAAAGTTGATAGTCCCGTGATAACCTACAATGATTGCATCCCATCTTTACTAAGCCAAATATGCATTTAAAATTCTTGGATTGCTACAATAATTACATTATTAAAACCTAACTGAAGTGCCTTCAAAAATTTGAAGACCAATGGAGGACAAGATGACAGAGGGGGGAAAAGTTTCACATTCAGTATCCTTACACTCCTGGCCCTGTGTCATTTCAGAACTCTTTCTCTACTTCCTTCCCCGAGTAATCAAAAATGTTATACTATTTTTTAAAGATTTATTTATTTATGCATACAAGAACAGGGGTACAGGCCAGAAGTGCAGGGGACAGAGTGGGGAGCAGAACAGGCAGATTGATGAAGTACACTGCTGAGGGGAGCAGTGGGTGGTCAGGAGAGGTCTACCACACCATGTATGTCACCTCTCTGGCTGGAATTGAACTCGTGTTGCAGTGGCTTAGGACAGCTTCACAGTGCTGTGTATTAACCTCTTGTGCCATCAGAGAGGGCCCATGATATACTAATATTTCAATGGGTTGCCTCTCTCAGGAAATTTTTGTATTTCAAAAGGATATCAAGACATGACCATGTCTAACCCCAAAGAATGAGTCTCTCTCATGGTAGAAAATGAAAACAAAACAAAACAAAAAAAAATTGTGGACGCAGGAGCTTCTGACAATCTTCAATTTACATCATAACAGTGCTTTTCTGTACTCAAAGAATGTTATTAGCTACCACAGTTTCTGGAGATCACTAGGCTAATTGAATTATCTTAGAAAAGAAGGAAAGCAAATTTTAATGTTTTCCACCCATGTGTTATAATCCTCCCCAGATAAGACTCTCAAAAAGTAGCTAGTATTTTTTGGTTTTCTCAGGTTGCTATATCAAAATGCCATATGCTAGGTAGCTTAATAGAATAGCAATGATTTCTCTCACAGTTGTGAAGACTAAAAGCCTAAATGCAAAATGGGGAAGACCTTGAAATCCTCTATATCCTCTACAGGAGGATCCCTCCTTGTTTCTTTCAGCCTTGGGCTTTTCTTTAGCTCATAGCAACAAAACTCCAATCTCTCACCTTATCATTGCATAGCCACCTTCACGCTACGAGTCTCTGCACCATCTTCTCTCACTGTGTGTTGGCTTTGTGCCCAAATGTCTTCATTTCACAAAGACACCTGTCATTATGGGTTAAACCCATAATGGGTCTTGTGCCTCTGGCCTGTACCCCAGTTCTGTATGCATTATGGGTTAGACCCCTAATAGCCTTAACTGAACTTGAGTGTGTACATAAAGAACATTTTCCAAAGAGGCCACATCCAGTGGTACTGGGAGTTAGGACTTCAGGAGATCATTTGATAGTGACTAAGTTGAGCCTATAACAAGCTCCTAGATTGGAACATTTGAAGAAGAATGAAGACCAGGGTCATCTCTTATGCAGTAGCCTGTAGTTGGAAAGATGCAATTCATTCTTGAAAAGCCAATGGCAAATTTTAGAGACAAATTTTAGTGTGAGAGTCATGAATGCACAGCTCATTCTATTGTTTAGTCTCCACAAAAGTAAATCAAGAACTATAAAATATGCTTGTCTTGCTGAGTTTCACAGAGCCATGCAGCTCTCAGTCATTACAACTGTGTGTATGTCCCATCTCTAGGACTGGCTGGAGGACTTGAATTTAGGGCCCTAGATTTTATCTTGGATGATTTCACCTCAGCTGAGTTTCTCTTAAAAATAAAAGATCAGGGACCTCCCTGGTGGCACAGTGGGTTAAAGCACAGCACTAAGAAGCTAAAGACTCTTCAGCATGAGTTCGTTCTCTGCCCCAGAGGTGACCCACTTGGTGTAGCAGACCTCTCCTGACCTGCCTGCTGCTCCCCTCCATGGTGTACTTCGTCAGTGGGCCTGTTCTGCTCCCCACTGTCTCTGGTGAATCCTCTCGCCACACTTGTGCCTCTGGCCTGTACCCCAGTTCTGTATGCATAAATAAATAAATCTTTAGAAAATAAAATAAAATAAAAGATCAGGGCTCTCCCTGGTGGTGCAATGGGCTAAAGCACCACATTATGAAGCTCTCTGAAGCCACAGTAGCACAAGTTCGATCCCAGGCCAGGGAGCTGACCCACATGGTATGGCAGACCTCGCCTGACCCGCCCACTGCTCCCCTCAGCTGTGTACTTTGTCAATCTGCCTGTTCTGCTCCCTACTCTGTCTCTGGTGAAACCTCTCACTGCCCCTGAGCCTCTGGCCTGTACCCCAGTTCTGTAAGCATAAGTAAATCTTTAAAAAAGATAAAATAAAATAAAAGATCAAGTTTCTGCTTCATATTATCAATAGGAAGGCATACTTTTTAACACGAAAGTTAGAAACCATCTATATTCATTCAATAAACAGAATATGTGCTCCTAGCAGGCAAGTGCCATGTTCATCTCATTTTCATAGTCCTATTATCTGCCAAGGACTCAAGAGAAGCTAGATTAATCAATAAAAGTCTCTCTCTCAGGTTTTGTGAATATCAAGATACTTGTCAAAGAGTGACAACTGGGATGTGCATCCAAACAGGAAGACTTTTCATCATGCCAGGAGTTCTCCCAATTTTGTAGCAGAATCCCCTGGGTTCCTGCGATACACAGATTTGTGCTTTTGCCTTCTAGAGTTTCTAATTCAGGAAGGCTACAGTAACAAGTCTCACTGGGGAGACTTCAGATGTCACTGGTATGAGATGTGGCTTGACCTGCTGGTGGTTAGGAGGTGATTCTAGTGGACAGTCTTACTAGGGACAGTTACCTCGCAGCTAGAGGACAATAGTGGCATCTAGCTCCACTAGGGAAGAAGAGAGAACTGCCTGATATCAACATAAATGGCATAGCCCAACTGTAACTATTTGGCTTCTTCCCACTTTATACTGTAATAGTGGCTGAAGCCACAAACTTACAGGTGGTGTCCCCTGGAGGGAATTGCTGCTGGTGAGAATACATAACCTCAGAGAAAATGCTAAAAAGCATCATATTTTGAGGGTGAGGCAACAGATAAGAAATATAAGGGACTGCAGAAAATGGCATGGAGTCAGTCAGTTTTTGGGATTTAGTGGTTGTCAGATCCTCAGCATTTAGGGTCAGCAGATTTTGGCCCCCACTGCACACATCTCCCAGAAGGCTGTTATGGGCCTCTGAAGGTGGAGGTCTCCAGGAGCCAAACTCTTAGGGGAAAAGTTTGGAGGCTTTGCAGGTGGCCGATCAACTAAAAATGTTCCCGGTTTCTCTGATACATTACAGCCTGGCAGAGAAGGCAAAGACCCAGAGCCAGGTGCTTCACTGAGCTTCATGATTGTGTCCCTTTGTGGGGTGATTCTGCTGCTATAGCTGCTATCTTGAATGTCGCTTGTTTGATGCTGTGCTGGGGCATTCTGGCAGCCCCCAGCGCATCTCGTATTGTGTCTTGTGTCTACTGTTGTTTTCATGGGTTGGAACCAGGCCTATAGACTGGCTTTCACATACTCCAGATCAGCAAAGGCAGGAAGACACTATCTTAGATATGTGGCCTATCGTTTGGGAAAGGAGCTTGCATCCTTAGTAATAGGAAGACACCATCTTAGCTGCTTTTGTTTAGGACTTAAAAACATTGGACACTGCTTCAAGTGAGGGAAATGATCATTTTTGGCCTCAGTAACTCTTTGTTTTTCCCTGGTTTGTTAAATAAATTCCATTGTTGTTGTTCCCTGAGCCTGGGTAGTCTTGCAATTGTGCACATGGGTGACACACTCAGATAGCCAGTTTTAGTGCCCCTTGCTGCCCTGTATCAATACCTTCCCATATACTTCTATCTTGTCTTTCAAGCATTCTGTTAAGAGAAGGGATAGACATCTTTAAGAATCTATGTTTGGATACTGTGGAATTATGAGAAGAGGCCCAAAAAGAAAGAAAATCTATTTCTCCTGACCTACACAGTCAGGCAGGGGCTTTCTCAGACTCTTTTGTTCTCTCACCAAACTAAACATGATCTTGATTAAATTCAACCAAATCCCTTCCCTATGTTTGTAATTGTAAATTTCTCTCCATCCTATCTTGATGTTTTTCCTACTAATTGTATAGCCTAATATTTACTTATCAGAGCAGATTGTTTAAGCTAAACCCCTAAATATATACCAAGCTTCCACACCCAAAGTTCCCCCCTGATTTATTAACTCTAGGAAACAAAATTCCCATGGAAGAAAATCTATCCTTCCCAGCTTATTGTGACACTCTGTGGCACACAGGTAGTCATGATATCATGATCCTCAATTGATAATGATATTGATATTGATGGCCACCAATTATAATCCCCACCTAACCATTGTCTCATAACCTCTAAATGTTGGTAATGTGAATTATTTTTCTTTCCTATTTCATACACTGTGCCCCCTTCTTCAACTAAAATGTTATTCAAGTTGCTCCTTATTTCACCCTAATATACATATGCAAATCCTGCATATTTAAAATTTAAGTATCTTATAAGGTGCACTGAGGTTATTCTTCCTATTTTCACATTTACAATTAATTTGTTCCATCATTAACTTACAGCATTTGGTTGTGAAATTGAATGTTCCGTATTGCTGAAGTAATTCGTATTTATCTACCACTACTACCCATGAAATCCTGTAAAATAGGAACCTCATTTCATCTCAGTATCCCTGATATAAATCTAACTCAAAGCTCACACACAGTAAATGCTTGTAAATACTCTACTCCAGTACTGATTAAGATTTAACTCAGGTTTTAATTTCTATTCCTAATATAAATTATGCCAAGGTATTGACATTTTATTAGTAAAAATGTGTATAGTCCTTTTATGAGATTGAATTATAAATATTATAACACATGCATGCATGATGCTTTGCACTCGTATTTTGTAATATGGGTGGGTAAACAGAGCTTAGATGATAAAGGATATTGTTGATAAAAATCTCCTACCCAGCTCTCTTAGGAGACATGAAATTAAGGTGTATGGCTCTTTCTGCTGTATATGACTTGGGACAAATATGAGTTTGAAGGGAAAAGCTTACCTAGGAATGATTTTTTTTTCCAGTAATTACATATTGATGTCCCTCATTACCTCTTGAGCCAAATGTTTACCCAAACAGCTCTCACCCACCAAACAGTTTTTCCCATTCTCCATTTTTCTCTCATGTGGTTCTTGATTTTTGTCTTGTGTCTCAAGTCTTACTGGTGAAAAAAGAACTATCCTGTTGATGTGCTTTCTTTCTTTAGGTCAAGATTCACATGATAATCACATGATAACATGCTCTGTAGAAACTATAAAAATGATTCAAGTTTCTCCTGTGGCCCTAACTATCTGATGATATAATACACACACACACACATCTGATTTCAAATTAATCACTTTCTGGTTTCAAGGGGAGATCCACATAAGCACACTGTGTTCTGGTAGAAGTCCTAACTATGTGATGACAAAATGCTTAGTCTGTCTCCAATCAGGCAGTTTTGACAGAAGGGACTATCATCTGATGACAGTCCAATTGAACTCCTTTCTGTGATGAAAAAGTTTAACTATAGACATGGCAAGGAATTAGTGATTACCTGGTCCATATGACAACACTATATGGCTTGACAGATGATATCAAGACCTAGTGGGGACTATGTCCATTTGATTGATAAAAGGGCTAGTTAGCCTCTCTGAAAAGTAAAATTATTGATTGTAATTAAGTAGCTACAAACCCATGAAACAGCCACTAATTTTCTAAGTATGAATCCCAAGAAGGTCCCATACAGGCATGTATGAAGGTTATTTTAGGCAAGTGTAGCCAAATCAATCATCTAACCCTGTGAAAATACATACAAATCTTAATAATACATCTTAAATATTTAGCTTGCATATGGTTGAAGTGACAGGGGTTGGGGGGTGCGGGGGGGGTATGAATGGGAGTATGGAATGGTTGTACAAAGGAAGAAAAGAAAGCAGGATATGGGCCCTCCCTGGTGGTACAGGGGTTAAAGTCTCAGCACTATCAAGCTATCACCAGCCACTGCGGCCTGAGTTTGATCCCAGGCCACAGAGCTAACTTATATAGGGTGAAGCAGATCTCTCCTGTCTTACCTGCTGCTCCTCTCAGCAATGTATTTCAGTTAATCTGGCTGTTCTGCTCCCTACTCTGTCCCTGGTGAATCCTCTCATATCACACCTCTGGCCTACATCCCAGTTCTTTTACACATGAATAAATAAAATAAATCTTAAAAAAAAAATAAGGATATGGTCTTATATAGAGTGACAGTGTCGCACGTGGTAAAGAAAAGTCTGAAATTTGGTTCCCCGAGCAAGCTGACCTCAGTGGCCTGATCAGCCTCCTGTCCTACTTATCCTCCCTGTTAAGTTTCCCTTGACTACAGACAAATTGGTCCAATTGCTTTCCTTTAGCTTTGTATGCATTATTCCTTCACAAACTTCTTTCCCCATTTGGATCTCCCTAAGTCCCAGAATGAGTTGTGTCCATCTCAACCCTGGGCTTTTAACACCTTTTCCTCCAACACCCTGCCATGCCTATAATACTGCCTTTCTCCTTTGGCTCTGATCACATCCTCACTCACATCATCAAATGTCATTTTATAAAGACAAAACTAAACCAAAGAATGACTCTAGCTTCAGCAAGACCATCCTGGAGCATGAAAGTTGCCGCTCCATTCTCTGCAAGGTCCTTATCAGGCTCCGTATTTTTAAAATACTTGTTTTAAACAGTTGACTGAGCCCTCATCTTAAAGGCTGTTCTTTTATTTTAAAAAAAAAAAGGCAGTATTTGCTTCTCAACTGGAAGTTAATGTACTTGAACGGGCCATTCAAATGGAAGAAATTAGGACTATCTAGAAAAATAGAGTTGGCAGACCATGTTATAGTGATCCTCATAAATGTTTTTTATAGCCATAAGCTGCAGCATTAAAGACAACACACCCAGAAGAGACAACCTGAGTAGTACTTTATATATTCTAAAACAATCATAACAGACACTGTTCAACTCATTATAATTTACCATTGTTTATTGTCTAGAATTTTGGCAAGGTATCTTTCTTTGGTGTTAATGAAACATTTGTAAAGTTGGCATTCATTGCATGATAATAACTACCATTTGTAGATATCTACTCTATTTAAGTTCACTTTTAAGTTGTGATCATTTAAGTTCACTTTCTTCTCACTGCACTCATAGAATCCCCATCTTATAGCTGTGCAAATAGAGGCCCCTGAAGTAAATTCCTCAAGGTTCCAAACCAAGTTCATCTTTCTCCCAAACCCAAACCCTTTCCACTTTCTACTTCTGCCAAGAAGTTTTCTAGTATGCCTGAGTCTCCTAAAAATATCAATTTGATATTATGACTCTGAACATTTAAGTCATCTAAGATCATGAGTGGCCTCTGGTTTGCATCAATCAGTGCGTAGGGAAAATGGAGTGGTTTGAGCTCCTTTTTGCTTCCTCCACCTCTGTGGCTACCACCTGCGTCTTGCATTCTGCCTAGATCGTGGAGAGCTGGGGCTAACAGGTGTGAGCACAGGTCATGCTCACCTTCATTGTAGACACCTGGGCCCAGAGAGCATGGGGCACACACATCTGTAAGTGCAGACACCTGCACACAGAAACAAAGGCTAAAAGGGGCTCCTCAGCTCTAGTGTTCACAATGGCATCACTCTGAATCTATAGGCTCAGTTGCTGTCTTCCTGAGGGCTGGTCTGTTCCCTCATTTAGCATTAAATGACAGTAAAGTCCGCTGAGAGCTCCAAATTTCTTTTCATCTGCAGGATCAACAATGAACCTACAGACCTGGGATGGTTGCACAACACTGTAGTTCTCTAATGTGTCTGCACCTTTGGAATCATCAGTGATTATGGCTTTATTGATCTAAGGGTGGATTCTGGCCATCATGTAGTTTTAAAAGCTTGCAAGTGCTGCTAGATCTTTCATTCACTCATTTAACAGTATTAGTTCCAATTATCACTTGCAATGGGGCATAGAACCATATATTGGAAGGACTGCTGTGATGGAGAATGCTTCAAAAGTTATCTTTGATGAGCTCACAATTTTTTTGTAGAAGAATACACAATCCACCATGATATTCCATATTATTTTTGGAAAGATAGAAATATGCTAAAAGTTATAGGGTCACAGGGAGAGAGAGAAGCTAATTCCACTGAAAAAGAAAGACATGAGCTGACCTTAGGGGTGGCATTTGAAAGGAATACTAAGGAGGTATGGGAGCATTTAAAATAGAGAATGATAAATAAAACAGAATGAAATAAAGGGGTGACCAAAGCCCAGGAGCACATCACCTGGAATGGCCAGTAACTGGGTGAGACTCAGACATAACACAGAGAGAAGCATGGGGAGAGATACTGGAAATGAGTGGAAAATCATTCCAGTTTACTGTCATTGTGATTATTTTCTTGCTATTGCTTTTGGTGTTTTGCTTTGAAGTATAGAGGGAACAAAAGTATCAAGAACTAGAAGATCAACAAGTAAACTAAGGCAACTGTCTTAAAAAGGAAAGGATTGAATGAAATCTGCAGGGCCAGGGAGAAGGAGCAGGATAGGAGAAACATTTCAGAGACAGGATTGAAAATACTTAGTGTCTCTAAGGGATGAGGAAAAGGAAGCAGCAAGCAATATCTGGCTCCTAATCACAAGAGGGGACCCTGAAATGTGGTGCCATCCTTAACCAACGACAGAGAGAGGTCAGGGGAGAGAGAGATGAGACCAGTGTGGACAATATTGAGAATGTAACAAAGAGTACCTGAAATGACTACCCCAATTTTTGGAACAGGTACCTTATTGCCACAGATGCTGACTGGGATCAGTAACAAAATAGCAGCAGAACTGACTGAGACGAGAAATCTGAAGACTGGTCTTAGGTCTGATCTGCCACTGGCAGATGGCATGTATGGACTAAAACAGGTAACCGGAAAAGTATGGCTCAAAAACACTGCTCTAAGGTGATACCAGTTTATAACAAAAGGTTCACAGAAAAATATTTAAATACTCAATAACTAGAAGGATGAAGGTAGATGGATTGGATGGATAGAAAAAAAATCTGTAAGATTGAAACTATAATCTTTTTTTTTTATTTTCTGGAGTTTTATTTACTCTAAAAATATAACCTTATATTATTTTTGGTGTCAAAATATTCTTTCCTTTATTAAACAGTGATGAGAGTGAAGATTAAGGCTGCTATAACTCCCAATTTTTTTTCTTTATTTGTAAAATTGAGCCGTCTGGGAACCAATTTCCAAGCATTTTTCCCTAACTGTAGAAACACTGCTTCCTTCGCATGGATCCTGACCCCATACTTCACTCACCCACCCACATGAGCGGGTAGTTATCTGGCAGAACTGTGACCCACTGATGAGTGAAAGGTGATCCCAGCCCAAACCAGAAATTAGGGGATTTGCTTCAGAGAACCTTCAAAGAGAGGACTGTTCTCCTTTATTCTTTTTATGCTCTCCCATACACAAAACAAAAAAAGAAAAGAAGAACATTAGTGGGAGGACAGAAAACTTGTTCTCCAGGTGATATTCCTATTCATCCTAGGATCCTTTAAACCTCAAGCATGCTAGTTTCTCTCCCCAGCCTCTCCTCTTGCTGACCTAGATCTCCTGTTACAGGACCATGCAACTGTCAGCCAGGACAAGCTTTTTCTTCCAAAAATGGTTTTCAATTGGAAGGTATAGAGATTAGCTATATCCAAGCATAACTAAAATTTAATATACTAATGAATCCACTAAAACTTCAACACATGATCAGATAACACAGATTAAGTTTGTGTTTGATGGGGTGTTAGACTAGGGGGCACTGCCACTGAAACCTCTGGAGAAACAGTCCTTCCCTTATCCCGGGAACCTGGCCGCCCTACCCCTGTTATATACCTACTAATCATAAACAGCATACGAGTGAAAATTAGCTTGTGTCTGTCAGGCCTTACTATGGAACAAACACTTTTGTAACAACCTCAACAGTGAGAATTCTTTCTTTCTCAATTTATAGATGAGAAAGCTGAGACCTAAGGAAATTAGTTCCTTATCCATATTATGCAATTAATAATGGAGAAAGAATCTGATTGTACAATCACAAGTCCTCATTGTTGAATAATTCAGATGTCTCCCCTCAATATGCCAGGGTCTGGGCCCACTGCCAGAGATTAAAGAGACACCGGTGTAGAGAGATTCCACTCACAGTCTGAGATGTTAACACCTGAATGGAAAACAGAGCATGTTCCAAGCAGGGCTGTGAGGTTAAAGCAGCTGTCAGCTGAGTGACGCCAGTTTCAGGGTTGACGTGTGAGGGTCAGTGATATGGTCTCAAACAATGTTTCTTGAACAATAACACGGGAAGTAGTAACATATCATAAGGAGATGTCAAAGTCAGGCTCAAGGATGGAATTCACGTTTTCTTATTTGATATGAGATTCTAATCTCCAAGAGCCCAGGAAGTTATCTTTTTCAGGTGAGCTTGTTTCTGTGCTAGCTAATGAGGAAATTACCCACAGTTCCAGGTGGAAAGTGGTTGTGAAAACAAAGAAAGAACTCCAGGTGGAGTTGAGTGAGATTTAAGGGGGCTCCTTTGTCAAAGATAAAGGATTTGATTGTGTTTAAGTGCTGCTGGAGTATTAAGAGAAATGTTGAAGGTGCAGGTTAAGAGGGATGCCAAGATCTTAAAGAGCTGGGCAGGAGGTCTCTGAGGGGTGAGCAGGTGGCAGAAGGAAAGAAGCAGGGCACTGCTGAAACTTCGCAGATAGGTTTTAATCTGCAACTGGAAAGCAGAAGGGCACTGCTTTCATTTCTCTGTGAAGGATTTGAGAAGTGCTGAGCCTCAGGATTTGAGAAATGCTGAGGCTCAGGACTTGAAGGGTGTGGAGAAAGTTTGAAATCACCACTACAGTGGGCAGGAGAGCACTGTGATAAGTAACATGGTAGCATTCTGAGCAGTGTTGGGACCCTTATTAAATCTAGAGTGGAGACAATATGTCCTATAGTTTTGTGGTTTGAGGCTTCAGGCTGCCCTCTGTTGTGGTAGGCAGGAGCACAAGAAACAGAATTTGGAGTCTCAGAGACATGGGTGAGATTAACCAACTTAGAAGTCAAGTTAGAGGGCATCCCATGTGATGCCAATATAAGTCCTGCAACCTTCCAGATTTTTGCAAACTTCTGAAATTCCCCACTCAGTTGTGGGGACCCAGAGCCCTCAGGTGGCCTTGGGGACACCCAGTAACTCTAAACTACAGTATCCTTTGGGTTTCTTCGTTATGCTGGTTGAGCTCAAGTTCTTTTCTGCCTTTCCCCACGCCTAGGAATAGTTGGTAAGTCACTTTGGTCTTTGTTTGGCGGTCTTGAGAGTGAAAATACAGGTCTCTGTATGGCAGATAACTGGAACTGAGTTAAATTCTGAGATTGTTCAGAGTGTTTCAGGTCTGAGGGATATATATAGGTCATATGAATGTTGCATTTTGTGAGCATAGATGCAACACAGGTTTGCATTTTAATGTTTAAGTGACATCATAATACATAAATATGTGCTTCAGTTACATTTTATAAAATTGGAGAAGAAATATTGAGTGGAAAAAAAAAAGGGGGGAGGACACCATTTTACCAATATCCTTCCCCAATTACACTCTCTTATCAGTAGGTAACTACCCATTACAACTGGCAATTCTTCACTCAGATCTTATTTTGTATATTTACAACTATCTAGGCATATATACACCTATCACCTATAGATGTATACATTAAAAATATTTGAGCATAAATTCATTTGCATATAAATAAATATATGAATATAAATATTTGAGCATAAAATATACTCACATTTTTCATAAATTATAGCAGATAATACACATTGTTCTGTGAACAGTTTTTCCCTTAACAAAATATTTTGAAGGACATTCCATGCCAGAAAATACATATTTCTCTTTTAAAAATGTAAAATTTGAAATATTAAAAAATAAACATAGAGAATCTAAAATAATATTGTACCACCAACTATATTTATTTGTTAATATTCTCTGTATTTCACTAAGTTTTCTTTTTAAACTATATAGGTAGGTTGAATAGCCCTTTTTAGCCCACCCTCATCCTATTCCCTTTCTAGTTTCCCAGATGAAATACTAAGAAATTATTGGATATGCTCATTATTGACTTTCTTTTAAAACTACATGAATATGTTTTCATAAATTAACTATGGCATTGCTCTGTGAGTTATAAACACATGGACATGGTCTTATACAGTACTGGCCTATTGGTGATTATTTTTCCTGCTTAGCATTCATTTCTAAATGTGTCTGTATTGATATATGAGGGCTGATTAGGTTAATTTACTTGTTGGTTTTCATTGTCTGAATTCATTGTGACAAATTTATCCATCCCTTTAGAAAATACTAACATTGCTTACAATTTTAGTTTTTTTTACTTTTTTTTTTAAAGATTTATTTATGTGCATACAGAACTGGGGTACAGGCCAGAGGCTCAGGGATGGTGAGAGGCTTCACCAGAGACAGAGTGGGGAGCAGAACAGGCAGATCGATGAGGTACACTGCTGAGGGGAGCAGCGGGTGGGTCAGGAGAGGTCTGCCACGCCATGTGGTCACCTCCGGAGCAGGCGGGAATCGAACTCATGAGGAAGTGGCTTTAGATTCTCAGTGCTGTGCTTTAACCCGCTGTGCCACCAGGGAGGGCCAACAATTTTAGTTTTAATGATCTATGTTCATTAGTTTTAATGAACATAGTACATGTCTCTGGAGGGATGTGTGAGAGTTATCACATTATAGCTTTCAGGGACACATGTGAAAGTCACTTATAGGACTCCAGAACTTATATCAAAGTTGAATCAGTTAATTGTTGATTATATTGAATAAGTTACGTGCAGATATGTGCAATTGAAGAGTACAAAGTATCCCTGTTTTAAATTAGTTATGTTGGTTTCTTTGCACATGTTGGGGGTTTTTGGTGAGCACCCAATTTCCAAGAAATTGGCAGTGAAGTTATGAAATTATCCTCTGAGGTTAAAACAGTCATGTCTACCCACCACGAATCCCAACAGGGATGTTCAAAATCTCTTCAGAGAATGACTCCAAACCAGGCAGGATTTAATTGTAACCTAAATGATTAATGTTCTGAAGAAAAAAGATGGCAATCACAAAGGACCCTGTGGGCTGGGGAAATAGAGCATAAGGGACCACAGGGGGTGGGAAGATTAACAGGGCTAGTGCAAGCAGGCATTATACAAGGGAAGCCTGACCTGCAGATTTCTAAACTAACACTTTGGAAAGATGATTAGGTCCATGCAATTATTCCTCATTAACCACCCCTATTCCTTTTTCTTGTCTTTGATTATCAACTAAAAAAAATCCACTACCTGTTAGGATTTTGAGTGAGTCTGATTATCTGCATGAATTTTTTTTTTAAATGCAAACTAGTAAATTGGCACTCTGGTATTATAATATTCTCATGCACATTGTTTTTGTGAGTCTGCCTCTATAACAGGTCATATGAAATGGATTCTTTCTCAGAATGCCAACAATATCAGGGATGGAACTGAGACCCTCAGCTCCAGACCTGATCCTGCTCTGTCGAGGTAATGAATGGATGATCTTTGCTCACAGTATTCTGGATCTCTGCTAAGGCCTGTAAAATCTATTGTGAACATGCACACATGGTTTCTACAACTTTCCCGTCATAGGTTCTGGAAACCCTAAATTACACCCATATCATGTGTACTTTTCTCCCCCTGGCAAATAAAAGTTATTGTGACTCCAGATTTCTATAGTTCTAAAGAGGCCACGTGTCAGCCACATGGGTAAATCTAAGTCCATAT
This sequence comes from Condylura cristata, assembly GCF_000260355.1. NCBI lineage: Eukaryota > Metazoa > Chordata > Mammalia > Eulipotyphla > Talpidae > Condylura > Condylura cristata. The sequence continues at coordinate 66,270,740 of NW_004567107.1, read as the reverse complement.
GCATCATCTAAAAGTTACTACATGGGAAGAAAATCAAAGTGACTTTAAAAACTTTCATTGAAGGAGAGGGTGTGGCCCGTGCAAAACTTTAAACTTGTGTTATATTTTTCATCCTATCTTTATGCAGTTTTGTGATGTGTCATAGGTTTACCTCATACATTTAAGGATAAAAAGTGATTAGGAGAAATAACATAAGGTTGGTATTTGGGGATATTTATAAATGGTTCAATTAATGTTTCAAATATTGTGAAGAAAAATGTTTCAATGAAAGTAATGAAAAACCACACTGTTGGTCAAAAAGTGAGTGTATTAAATGATCCATCTTGCAAAATACTGGAGCAGGGTGGTGATCAGAGAATAAAAGGGGGCTGTGGTATTTTCTACTCTCTGACCACTTTTTTAACAAATAATTATACTTGTAATAATTACAGTTTTGTTCAAGTAAGAATTTGCATCTTTAAATATATGAAAATACTGGCAATCCCTGCTGTTGTTTCTGATGTTTTGGCATCACATTAAAAAAGTTCCAGATTTTTAATGAAGGTCAGATTCCTTCATAACAGGAAAACATCTGTCATAAACACTGTACAAATATTTATAGGGCTAAGCTGGCAGTGTGCAGATTTCTCTCTCTTTGTCCTAATCGAAACTGAATGCACAAGGGCAAGCACAGCAAGACATCAGCAGACAATGAAAGTTACAGACCACTGATATGAGAAGTAATGACACCTCATCAAATCAGAAATTTTCCCAAGTTGAGCAAAAAAAAAGAAAGAAAAAGAAAAATTTGTGAGACATTCCTAGTTATTTGACATTCTTTGCCAGACTCTTTGATATATATCATTCATTTTTTATTTTTTTTATTTTTTAAAGATTTATTTATTTATGCATACAGAACTGGGGTACAGGCCAGGATTCACCAGAGTCAGAATGGAGAGCAGAACAGGCAGATCAAAGAAGTAAACTGCTGAGGGGAGCAGTGAGCAAGACAGGAGAGGTCTGCTGTACCATGTGGGTCATCTCCAGGGGCTGGGGATCGAACACCCACTGAGGCGGCTGCCTCTAGCTTGCAGTGCTGTGTCCTAACCCGTTGTGCCACCAGGGAGGGCCCAATGTATATTATTCAACAGCAGTCTCTTTTCCCCTTATTCTTTCATTGTAGATGCTCTCTTTCCTCCATGAAGGAAAACAGTCCCAGGTGTGTTGTTTTATCCTGATAGAATCTGTCTCACCTATATTTAATTCAATAGATTTGATTTAATTCAATACCACCTTTAAAATGTTCACCCAATATAGATATTTGTTGGAATATAGCATTGTTATCTGATCAAGAACCTCTACATCAGGAATACCAAGGAAAAGAAGAGGACTGGAAAGATTTGATCAACTTCTCAGTAAACAGACAATAGAAATAGTAAAGCCTTTTCAAAAAGTAGCTGGGCCTATCTTCCAAGCTCTGTTCCTTGGTCTCACTATCACCACTGTCACACACAATATATCTCCAGAAGTGCTCACTGCTTTCTATCAGCTCTCTACTGGTAGAATGAGAGTTGGGGTATTGTTTTATTGTATTTAAATACAATGAGTTACAAGAACTCTAAATTAACCATAATTGCTAATTGTTTTGGACTGAGCTTTGTGAATTCAGAAAAAGGAACGAGTGCAGTTAGCACAATGCTTTATTTCAGATTCAATATCATACTAGGGAAAAATTATGAGATACGAATGCTCGATTTGCATGGTCTTCCAAAATTTGATATGGTACCTCTCAACATAAATGTATGAAGAAGATAAAATAGTGAGTTTTGGAGACTGGCAGACACATACAGTTCCAAATCTGCAACTCATAACTTGATCTCATAAATATTCATCTTAATATCAGTCTTACATATCTAAGAAATGGAGCTTTTGTGGTGTCCAGGAAGTCAGTGTTGACAAATGCGTAACAAGTGCAGTTACCTGCACTTTCATTTACTCTTCTTCCATTTGTCTTTAACATTTACATTAACCGATTTGCAGAATTCATAAATCAAAGAAAAATTAGAAACATTTTTAACTGAATGGAAATAAAAATACAAGTTTGTTTTAATTTACTTTTATAGTGAAATACCATTTTTACAAGTGCTGTTATTTTGACAGTATGTTATTCCTCACATCGGGGTAGCCACCATAGTGTACTGACCATTAAGCATTCATAGCCCTCCACCATAGTCCATTCTGCTCTTCTATCCCCATTCTCATTCCTTCCCACCCCCCCCCCAATGCCACAGATGTGGTGTTGGTTTTAATATTTGTCATTGTCGGTATTTTGTTTAGTTTCTCTACAATCCATATATAAGTGAAATCATCTGGTATTTCTTTCTCCTTTTGGCTTATTTCTTTAACATCATTCCTTCTAGCTCCATTGCATTGTCACAAATAGCATGATTTTATCATTTTGTATTGAATAGTATTCCATTGTACATATATACCATATCATCTTAATCCAATCATCTGTATTGGAGTATTTATGTTATCTTCATATCTTTTTTTATTGTGAATAGTGCTATAATAAATAGAGAAGTGCAAGTTTCCTTTGAATTAATGTTTCTGTGTTCTTTGGGTAGATATTTCTGAGTGGAATTGCTGGGTTTACAGTAGATCCACTTTTAGTGTTTTGAGGAAACTCCACACTGTTTACACAGACTTTCCTGTCAATAGTGTAAGAGGGTTATTTTTCTCTACATCCTTGCCAGCACTGGATGTTTCTGGTGCTGAGATGGGCCATTCTCATTGGTGTGAAATGGTGTCTCATTGTGGCTTTGATTTGCATTTCTCTGATAAGTGACGATGAACATTTACCTATTTTATCAATATACCTATTGACCATCTACATGTCTTCTCTGGATAAATGCTAATTTAGCCACTCTACCCATTTTTCCCCCCAGTGGATTGATTGTTTTCTTTTTATTGAGTTATATGAACTCTTTGCAGATCTTGGATATCAGTCATAATGTGTTACCTTTTGTTATGAAAATTTATCTCAATTTTTAAATTTATTATTCCCTATCACCAGCCCTTACATCCATTTGTCCCATTCGCTCTCCCCCTTAACCTCAGAGCCTTCAGGAGGATAATTAATAATCACTGATTTTTAGAAGTATTTTATGATATTGAATTTTCTGTTATGTAAATGTCCCGTATTTATTTTTATCTTTCTGAATGATTTTGCTAGACACAATTCTCCCCACTTTTATCCTTTTTGGGGGGAATATAACTGCATGTCATCCATTCTTATGGTTATGTTGTGCTCTGTGGTGTGTATATACCATATCTTCTTAATTAAATTGTTCACCAATGGACATTTTGGTTACTTCTGTACCTTAGTTATTGTAAATAATGATGCTATGAATATTGTGGAACATATAGATTTTTGTACCGATAGCTTCATTCCTAAGATTGGGAGTACTGAGTCATAGGTAGTTCTGTTTTTGTTTTGTTTTTTTTAAGAAAAATCCAGATTGTTTTCCATAATGATTGCCCCGTTTATATTTCCACCAACAGTAAAATAAGATTCTTTTTCATGTCTTTTGGCCTTTTGAATATATATTGACGAATTGTCTGTCCATAGTTGCAGGTAATTTGTTAATTGGGTTGTTTATTTTTTATTGTTGAATTGTATGAGTTTTTAAAATATCTTGGATATGAATAACTTATCTGTTATATATTGTGCAAATATTGTTTCACTTTCAATAGTGTGTCTATTTAATTATCCTGTATAGTATTTTACTGTATAAAAGCTTTTAACTTGAAATAATGACAAGTTCTGTTTTTTGGGTATTTTTTTCGTTTTTGCCTTTAATTCCCTTGTCATAGGAGTCGATATCATGGAGCATATTACCAATGTTTTAGTTCTTTTCACAAAGATTTTAAAATTCATTTCTTTCTTTTTTATTTTTTAATATATTTTTTATTTTTTACATCATTCTTTATTTTGTGCATTTTTTTCATCTCCAGGAGTTTCCCACCACCAATTCATTTCTGACGAACTTTTTTTTTGCATATTTCTTTGCAGAAATGTCTATTTAGCCCTTCTACCCATTTTTTTGGACTAGGTTATTTGTTTTCTTTTTGTTGAATTTTCTGTTTTTTCCCAGTTCAATCAAGGGAAGTGGTATGATTTAAAGAATTTGTCCATTTCTTCTAGATTATTCAATCTCTTGGCATAATGATACTTATATTAGTCTCATGATACTTTGAATTTATGAGATGTCCATTGTAATGTCTTCTCTTTCCATTTATTAGAGTTTTCTTTTTTACTTACTGAGAGTTTTTTTTCTTCTTAATTACAAGTTAGTCTGATGTTTATCTTTACAAAGAACCAATTTTTTGTGTGTGATCATTTGTACTGCCTTTTTAATTTATATTTCATTTATTTTCACTATATATATTCATTTATTTTTACTATATTTATTCTTTACTTTTACTGATTTTTGGTTTCATTTGCTATTTTCTAATCTTTTAAGGTTTATGATGAGATGTTTATTTTAGATCTTGTTTCTAGATATGGACCTATATTGCTAAACACCTCTCTTAATATTGCTTTGTTGTATCTGTTAGTTTATGATAGCTGTTATCTTCATTTTCATTTGTCTCCAGGTTTAAATTTCTTTTTGATTTTCTTTTGACGCAGTGGTTTACTCAGTAGCATGCAGTTTATCTTCCACACTGCGTGCTAAGGTCATCTGGACTAACTGTCACTTAAAGCAGTTGTCTCCTGTGGCTTTTCGGTCTGGCTGATCTTTCCATTAATATTGAAGCTTTTTACTAGTATTGTGTTTTGTTGATATCCTTTATTAGAGCTAATAATAATTGTTTTATATATTGTAATGTTCTTTATTTGGTGCATATAAGTGTTATGTCTTCATGATGGATTGATCTCTTAACTATTACATTATAATGTCTATCCATGTCTCCTTATATTTTGCAGCTGATATTCTATTGTATTTAATGAAAATATGGTTAACCCTGCCTTATAAGATACCATTTGCTGTTAAGCTTGTTTTCCATCCTTTTACTTTGACCCTATGTTTACTTTTAGAGCTCAGATAAATCTCTTGGATATAGCACAAAAGTGCGTTTTCTTTTCTGATATACAAATAGGATACACTTTCCATGATTAGATCAGGGAATGTGTAGGGAAATTACTGATATATACATTTTATTGCCATTTTTTATTGTTTTCTAAGGTTTTTTGCAACTTGTCTTTGTTATTTTGTTCTTTTCTTGTTCTCTTCTTCTGCATTTCTTTAAGCTAATTTTTGTTTAGTGTCTGGATTCTATGTTTATCTTCTCCAGTGGTTCTTCTAGCTATTTTTGTTTTGTGGTTACCATGTGGTTTTTATATTGGGCTCTATATTTATAACCTATCTTACATTGAAAGCAAGTTAATTTTGAGCACCAAGCCACATTTTTCTCTCTCCTTCCCCCATATTTTTTGGTGGTGTCTTGTTGCTTCTAGATGGTGTCTGTCTTATAGTATTCCCTTTAATATTTTAGAAAATTTGATTTAGAACTGATGAATTCTAAATTGGTGAACTCTTTTCATCAATTATTTAATCTTCTCTTTGTCTGGAAAATTCTTTATTGTTCCTGCATTTTTAATTGTTAATGTAGCTATGTAGGTGATTCTTGGCTAGAGTTCTTTTCAGCAATTTGAATATATAATGTCATTCCCTTCCCGTCTATACGGTTACTACTGAGAGAACCACTGATTAATTTATAGAGTGTGTCTTATAGTGGTGCTTCCTTCCCTCCCCAGTTACTTTTTAGGATTCTCTGTCTTCTTTTGTCCGTAATGATTATAATGCACCTTGGTGTGGATCTACTTGGTATTATTCTTTTGGGAATTCTTCCAGCTTTCTTGGATCTGAATGTCTATTGACTTCCTTAATTTTGAGGAAATTTGAAGCAAATCATTTCTGCAGATAGAACTTCTGCCACTTACACTCTCACATTCTCGCTCCCTCCTCCTAGAACCCTTATGATGTCAATGTTGATGCTGGCCCATAAGTCTCTTATGTTGCCTTTATTTTTCTTAAATTGTTTTTCTTCTTGCTGGTGTTTTGGATGATTTCCACTACCCTGTCATCCATATTGCTGATTCATTCCTCTGCCTTATTGAATTTATTGCATTTATTTTTAAAAACAATTAATAATTAATTAGCTGTTTAATTTTAACAGAGGTAATATTGGGGTATCCCTGTAAGGTATCACCACCACAGTGCATCCACCACCACCTTGTCCATACTCCACCACCGCAGACCATTATGTTCCCCTTTCTCCCTGCCCACCCCCTACCCTTTCCCCCTCCTTCCTTGGTGTCTCAGTTCTTTCAGCTATCAAAGATGAGTTTTCAACTTTTCTTTATCTGACTATCTATTAATTTACTTTATATCCACATATTAATGACACCATCTGCTACTTATCTTTTTTTTTTCTTCTGACTTATTTTGCCTACTATTACCCTGCCAAGCTCCATCTATGTTGCTGTAAAGGGCATGAGTTTATCTTTCTTGGTTGCTGCGTAATATTTCAATGTACATATACACCGCATCTATGTGGCCCACTCATCTGCTCTGAGGCATATAGGTTGTTTCATGATTTAGCAATAGTAAATAATGCTGCAATAAATGTGGAATGTGGAGGTGCACATTTCCTTTTGGTGTTTTGCTTTGTTTTTGATGTTCTGAATACTTGCTGAGGAGTGGGATATCCCGTACTTATTTCTATAAGGGTTGGACAAATTTGCAGTCCCACCAGTGGTGAAGGAGGGCCCCTTTTCTCCACATCCTCACCAGCAATTGTTTTTTGTTTTTTTCTTAATCACAGGTGTGAAATGGTATCTCACTGTGGTCTTGATTTTTGTTTCTCTAATACGTGATTGTGAGCATATTTTCACGCGCCTGTTGGCCATTCTAATGTCTTCTTCGGAGTGTTGTCTGTTCTTTTGCCTAATTATTGATTAGGTTGTTTTGTTCTTGTATATTTTTATCTTTGTATCTCTTTAACAAATATGTGGCATGCAACTATTTTCTTCTATCCAGTGGAGTGACTTTTCTTCTTAGTTATGGTTTTGTTTTCTGTACAGAAGCTTTGTAGTGTGGTTTATTTCCTCCCACTTTATGTTCTTTTTTGCTTTTCTTGCTGGTGGGGATTAATCCCTAATGGCATCCCTAAAGCTTATGCCATGAAATGATTTAGCTATGTTGTTACCTATGTAGGTTATGGTTTCAGATTTTACATCCACATATTTTATTCATTTTAAGTTGCTTTATTTGTATGGAGTGAGATTGTGACCTAATTTCATTCTTTTTGAAAAAATAATTTTATTTATTTATTTATATATACAAGAACTGGAGAGTAGGCCAGAAGTGTGGCAAGGCAAGAGGATTCATCACAGAATGCAGAGCAGAACAGGTGGATCTACTGAAATACACTGCTAAGCAGAATGGCGGGTGAGACAGAAGAGGTCTGCTGCACCATATGGGTCAGCTCCCAGGCCAGGGAATGAACTCATGCTGCAGTGGCTGCCCATAGCTTGATAGCGCTGAGACTTTAACGCCTGCACTACCAGGGAGGACCTCTAGTTTCATTCTTTTGCATGCAGTTGTCCAGTTTTCCTAAAACCATTTATTTAAGAGGATTTCCTAGTTAGAGGGTATGTTTTGGCACCTCTGTCATGGATTAACTGTCAATATGTATTTGGGTTTATTTCAAGGTCTCAATTCTGTTCCATTAGTCTCTATGTCTACTTTTGTTCCAGTGCTAGGCTGCTTAATTTTTGTGGATTTATAATATAGCTTGAGGTCTGAAAGTGTGATACCTCCAATCTTTTTTTTTTTCTTTGTCAAGATTGCTTTTGCTATTTGGGGTTTTCTTTATTTCCTATGAACTTCAGAGCATTTGTTCAAGTTGTTTAAAGTATGCCATAGGTATTTGCATTAAATATGAATATTACTTTGGGTAGAATAGGCACTTGATAATGTTAATTGTTTCAATACATGAACAAGGAATGTTTTGTCCTTTCTTTGTGCCTATTTCTTTTAACAATGTCATATAGTTTTTTTTTAGTTATTTTTTAATAAAATTATTAAATGTTTTATTTATGCATACATAATTGGGGTACAAGCCAGAGGTGCAGGTGTGGTGAGAGGATTCATCAGAGACAGAGTGAGGAGCAGAACAGGCAGATCAACGAAGTACACTGCTGAGGGGAGCAGTGGGCGAGACAGGAGAGGATCACCTTCCAGGCAGGGGTCGAACTGGAACTGAAGCGGCTGTGGCTAGCTTGCAGTGCTGAGCTGTAACCTGCTGCGCCATCAGGGAGGGCCTATATAAATCTTTTGCCTCCTTTGTTAGGTTTACTCCTAGGGTTTTTTTTTTTTTTTTCATGTAATTGTAAATTAGGTCACTTTCTTAATTTCTTCCCCTTCTATCTTACTGTGTACAGGAATGCAACTGATTTATGTATGATGATTTTATATCCTGATACTTTGCTAAACTGATTGTTCCAATTAGTTTTCCATGGAATCTTGAGGGTTTGCCATGTATCTTACAATGTCTTCTGCAAAGAGCGATCGCTTTACTTCTTCCCTAATTTGGTTTCCTTTGTTATCTTCCTCTTTCTAATTATTTTAGCTAGAATTTCCAATACAGTGTTGAATAGCAATGTAAACTGTGGACATAGTTGTCTTATACCAGATCTTAGAAGGAATGTTTGTTTGGTGTTGGAATTAGAGTATTATTGATCTTGTAAAAGGGATTTAGAGCTATTCCTTCTACCTCAAATTTTTGGACATGTTTGAGGAAGGTAGGTATTAGTTCCTCTTTGATACAATTCACTTGTGAAGCCATTTATTCTTAGGCTCTTCTATATTGAGAAAGTTTAGATTACTGTTTCAATTTCCTTGCTTGCAGTTCGTTTGTTCAGGGTTTCTATTTCTTCCCTACTCCGTTTTAGATGATTGTATAATTCTAAGAATTTGTCCATCTCTTCTAGGTTATTGAAGTTGTTAGCATATAGTTCATAGTTGTCTCTAATTATCCTTTGAGTATCTGCAACATCCATTGTGATTCTTCTACTTTTGTTTTTGATTCAATTTACTTGAGGTTACGCCTTTATTTTCTTGGTGAGTCCTGTTAGAGGTAAGCCTATTTTGTGTATTTTTTCAAAGAATCAGCTTTTGGTTTCATTGATCATTTAGGCTATCTTTTTAATTTCTATTTCCTGTATTGGTTTTTTGTTGTTGCTGTTTGTCCACTGGATTTTGGATATGTTTTTTCTTGTCTTTCAAATTCCTTAAGTTAATAAAGACAATTGTTTATTTGCGTTCTTTCTTATTTTTTGATGTGGGCCTGCATAGCTATATATTTTCCTCTTAGTATGCTTTTGCTGCCTCCTACAAGTTTTGGGTGATTTGTGCTTGCTCTCATTTGTCTTGAGGAATTTTTTTTTTACATTGGAAAATACATTTTAAAAAATTATAATAGTTTATTTTTACATATTTTTGTGCATTTTTCCATCTCATTTGCAGTCCCCTTGGTTTCCCATCACCAAATCACCCATGTGCCATCACCATAGTCCAGTGCATTTCCTTCCCCCTACTGTTTTTGGCCCCACTCCCCACTCCACCCCCACAAAATGTCTCTGGTATATAGCTGTTCATCTTTATCATTATTTTCTCGCCTGTTCCATTATATTCCTGCTATGAGAGAAACCATATGGTATTTTTCCTTTTCTTTCTGGATTATTTCACGAAGCGTGATCTTTTCCAGCTCCATCCATGTTGCTGCAAAAGACATGTGCTTCTTTTTTCTGGTTGCTGAGTAATATTCCATTGTTTATATGTACCACATCTTTTTAGTCTAATCATCCATTTGTGGGCATTTGGGCTGTTGCCATGTCTTTCCAATTGTGAATAAAGCAGCAATGAACATGGGGTTGCAGGTATCTTTCTGAAGCAGTGTTTTTGTTTGTTTTGGATAGATACCTAGGAGTGGGATTGCTGGGTCATAGGGAAGCTCCATATTTAGCAGTTTGAGGAACCTCCAAACAGTTTTCCATAGTGGTTGTACTAGTTTGCATTCCCACCTGCAGTGCAGGAGAGTTTTTCTTGAGGAATTTTTTAATTCTCCCTTTGATTTCTTCATTAACCTAGGGATCTTTCATAATGTGGTGATCAGTCTCCATGTATTAATAGATTTCCCATGGGCCTCCCTGGTGACACAAGGATTAAGTCTCAGCACTGTGAAGCAATCTGCATCCACTGCAGCACAAGTTCGATCCCTCGTTAGGTAGGTGTCCCACATGGCACAGAAGATCTCTCCTGTCTTGCCCACTGCATGTATTTCAGTGGGAAAGAACAGCCCATTGCCTGTTCTACTCCCCACTCTGTCTCTGGTGAATCCTCTCATCCCCCCCAACTCTGTAGTCCATAAATGAAAAAAAGCCTTTAAAAAATAAATAAAAATAGAAGATTTCCCTGCTTTCTCTTGGTATTTGATTTCTATTTTTATTCCCTTAGTCTGAGAAGAGGATGGGTATGATTTCAATTTTCATGTAACTTTTTAATTATTTCTGTGTCCCAGAATGTGGTCTATTCTGGACAATGTCACATGCATACTTGAGAAAAATGTGCATTCTGACTTTTGGGGGTGTAGTGTCCTGTATATGTCTATAAGGTCCAAGAGGTCTAATTCTCTATTTAATGCTATTGTATCCCTTTTTATTTTCTGTCTAGTTGATCTGTCCATTGGTGAGGCTGTGATGTTGAAGTCTCCTCCAAGTATGGTTTTTTCCAATGCTTAATTTCAGAGTTGCTAATAGTTGCCTAATGTTCTTGGTGCTCCTTTATTTGGTGCATATATTTTGATGAGTATTACGTTTCTTGATACATCATTACCTTTATCATTGTTGGTGTCCTTATTTTTTGTTAGCCTTCTTAATTGGAAATCTATTTTGTCAGATATAAGGAAGGCCGTCCCAGCCTTCTTGAGAGTTTCATTTGCTTATAGGATTGTTACCACCCCTTTTCATTTGCTTATAGGATTGTTACCACCCCTTCTTTGTCTTTGGAGCTTGGTTGTGTTTCCTGGAGACAACAGAAGGTTGGATTCTGCTGGATACTTTGTGTCTTTTAACTGGTTGGGTCCCTTTACATTCAGCAATTATTGGCATATCACAGTTCATTGCTACCATTTTATTCTTAATTTTATGGGTCTATTTCCTTATTTAGTTCTTTGTATGTCTTCCTTTTTTCAGTTTCAATGTGTATTCCTCTTCCAATATTTTTTGGAAGGATGTTTTATTGCTTGCAAACTCTTTGAGCTCCTCTCTATCTGAAAAGTCCTTTATTTTTCCAACATATATGTTGGAGTGTCTTACAGGCTAAAGTATTCTTGGCTGACCTTTTTTCTCTTTGGTTATTCAGAATACACCATTCCATTCTGTCCTTATTGCTAGTGTTTCTTCAGAGGAGTCTGATGTTAGCCTCAGGGTAGCTTTATATGTTATCTGTTTCCTCCCCTTTGCCTACTTCTTTCTTTGTGAGCTTTTAGAAATATCACTATCTTATATCTTTCTGATTTTGTTTTCTTGAGATATAAGTTCCTTTTTGCTTCCTATATTTGTGCATGTGTCTCCTTCTTGAGGTTCAGAAGTTTCCCTTCATGTTTATTTAAATACATTTTCTGTTTCTTTCTTTTCCCCTTCTGGAATTCCTGTTATTATTAGGTTACCTTTTTGCATGGAGTAGAGTAGTTCTCTGAGTGTTTCTCCATTTCTTAAATTTTCTTTCTCTTTTTCCTTCTAAAGAACCCTGGTTCTTTGTTTAGCTGTGTCTTCAATTACACTGAGTTTTTCCACTTGATCTATTCTATGCCTGTGACTTTCTCCTGAGTTTTTCATCTCATGTATTTCTCTATTGAAATTCTAAAACTTCATTGTCTTATTAAAAACTTCATTTTCTGTCTTTCACTCACTGATTTCATTTCTAAGGACATTCACTGGTTTGTTGAATTTTCTTTACAGTGAATTTATTTATCATTATAATTCTAACCTCTGTATTTGACAGGAATAACAGATTTTTTGTTCTTAACTTGGGATTCTGGATATTTGTTCCTGCTCTGTGTTTTACTATTATCTTGGGGAATCCTGTTGCCATTTTTCAGGTTTTAATGCTGCCCATTATGAGGTTTAGAATCCAACTGTGGGATGTGCGATTTCTTCAGGTGTGACTCCTCCCCCTCTCTGAGTAGGGTTCTCAGCTATCTGGAAAAACTGTGGTCTGGCCGCACAGTGGTCGTGATACCTCTGGCCCCTGGGGCTCACACCCTAATGTTTCTCACCAGTTTGTGCAGGAACTGGCAGGGTCTCTAAGAAGTTAGAAGGGTTTTGTAGGTTCAGGTGGGCCTGGAAAGGACCTATAGAAAAGTCATGGGGCTTCTGCCCATCTGTGTAGGCACTGGTTGGTCCAGTCTGCACAGGTACTAGTGGGGTTTTATAGAAGTCAGGAAACTGTGTCAGTCTTGGTGAGAACTGGCAGGGCCCTACACAATGCTGAGGATCTCTGGCCACTCTAGCTCCCTCCCCAACAAGGGTAAGGGGCTTACCAGTCTGGACAGAGTCCAGAGCCCCACAGGAAGTCACAAGACATCTGCCTATTTTGGTGGGTTGGTGGGATCCTGTGCAAGGTTGGAGTTCACTGGCCACTCACTATCACATTTATTAGTTCAATTATTACTTTTATTTCTATTAGGGATCCCCCCCCGCCCCGATTTCTGTCTTGATCTATTAATTGAGGAAACTTTTCAGTATCTCCATTCTTTTTGATGTTCTGTGTTTATTTCTATGGATTAAGCTAGATAGTTTTCCTTCCCTATCCGCCTCTCATGGTCACAAATGAATCATAGGTCATAGTGTTGTTGGCCTCGGATGCTGTATTTTCTGTTGTTGTGGGATTAAAACCTATTACCATGGCTCAAGAGCCAGTTGGGATAATAGTCCAAAAGTCTAGCCTACAGAGTCGGAGCTAGTATGGTTCATGGGTGAGGAGATTGCTGCTGTATAGTGCCAAGGTCATAAACCTTCTTGAAAGCTGCAGCCGCTTGAGCAGAGGTAAGGATCTGTAACCACTATTAGGTCAAGGCTGACTCCACCTTCAGTGCTTTGTCAGAAACCCAGAGTTCAACAGACCCTTCAGCTGCAGCCTATTTCTGCTCTCAGCAGGTTTTGCAGGCAGAGCCTTTAACCTGAGGCTTAGAATTGAGAATACTAGAGACTTTGTGCTCTGCCAAGGGCAGCCAGTAATGAAATTGCAGTCTGCACAGCAGTTAGACAGTCCAGAGGCCCGCCAACCCATATGAGCAGGGGCAGATATTTCTTGAGATCTCCAACATTGGCTTAAAGCAACCATAGGCATCATTTGCTCCCACCCATTCTGCAGATGGAGTTATCTCCAGCAACAGTGCACCTACCCTGC
>NW_004567107.1:66253843-66255686 GCF_000260355.1 Condylura cristata | reverse complement strand
TAACTTAAAACCATAAACATATCACTAGCAAAATATCCAAACATTCCTAGGTATTTACAATGAGGAAAAAATAGCACCAAGACTTATATGCAAATGTAAATAGCAGCTTTGTAGTTGTAAAAAAAAAAATGAAATACTCTCAATGTCCATGAACATCAAATGGATGAATGAATTATAGTATAGCTACACAATGAAATATACTCAGCTGTAAAAAGACATGCACTATTGATATACATAATTGCAAAATTAATCAAATGTAGTGCAGAAAGGAACCAAACCAAAAGAGTATTTTGTTATTTCATTCATATAAAATTCTAGAAAATGCAAACTGATCTACAGTGACAGAAAGCACATTGGTGGAAATGTGGGGAGAGAGAGAGAATTACAAAAGGGTGTCGGAAAAATTTTAGGAGTGATGGATATATTCACTGTTTTGATTTTGGTGATGGTTTCAGGGTTGTATAAATCTTATCAATTTATATACCCCAAATGAATATAGTTTTTATGAGTCAATTATAATGCAATAAAACTTTTAAGACTCATTAATATAAAAAAGGTAATTCAAATTGTCTGAGTCCTGCTCCCACAGCCATTGCACTATATTGAGCTCCACAGAGATAGCTCCAGGCCAAGTGAGTGTTGGATCTGCATCAGATGACTTTGCCTAAATGAGGACAACTAAATATGGGCAAACTTCCAAAGAAGCTAGAGGCAAAATGACATCTGAAGTCTCTTTTGTACAAACATCCTGAGAATAAAAGAAGAAGCACCTAGCTGCTTCCGTCAACTTGTCAGTTTACTGAGAAGTGCTCAGAAAAGTAGAAGACCCAGTCTGCTGAAAAGAAGGGCAAGTTTGAAGACAAAGCAAAGGTGGACAAAGTCCATTATGAAAGAGAAATGAAGATTTACATCTCCCTAAAAGGGGGAGAGGGGATAAAAACAAACTTCAAAAGAAGTTCAAGTGTCCCAATACATCCCAAGAGACTGCCGTTAATATTTTTCATGTTTTTTCCTGAGTATCATCCAAAATTCAAAGGAGAATATCTTGGTCTATCCATTGATGATATTGCAACAAAACTAGAACAGATTTGGAATCACACTGCTGCAGATGACCAAGAGCTTTATGAAACTAAGACTGCAAGTTAGTTGAAGGGGAAATATAAGGACAGCATCACTGCAGACAAGCTAAAGAAAAATCTTGCTGCCAAAAGGGGAGTAGGCAAAGAAGAAAGCAAGAAAAAGATGGAAGAGGAAGATGATTATGATAAATAATAAGTTATTTCTAGTGTACTGTTTCCTGTCCATGAAGTCTCCAACCCCTTTATATACAACTTACTTCTTTAAAAAAAGAAAAGAAAAGTAAGGGTGTATAAGTTTGGTTTTTAAGCTGCTTATTGGTGAGTTTGTTAACCTTGGTGAGTTGGTTCTGTGGAGACTGATTCTATTCTGGCCTCCATTGTTCGTTTGTATTTAGCAGCAATTGGTATAGCAACCCATCTCCTGATCAGCTGTTTCTCTGGTAGGACAGGGTGGCATAGGACCTCCTCATGTCCTCCAAAGAATTCTTCAGACTTTAGAAAAATGATCTCATCTGTTCTTTCATTACCATTTTTTACGTAACAATGATCATATTAAAGACTATCTCTTACTAGACATCTTTTATGTGCCAAGTAGCTGTTATGTACTAGCACAAATGTTCACAACAATTCTATAAGACATTTTATTTTCCCATTCTTTAGATGCATTAGTTTGTTAAAACTAACATCGCTATACTATTATGTTCACTACAGCCTTATCCACAATTGCAAGATCCAAAAACCAACCTAAGTGCCCAATGACACGT
>NW_004567107.1:66232343-66251511 GCF_000260355.1 Condylura cristata | reverse complement strand
TACCCCAGTTCTGTGTGCACAAAAAAATAAATCTTTAAAAAAGAAACACTTTATAAATATACAGTTATTAACTTTGAGACATGACGTTATCAGCCATTGCTACATCTTCCCCAGGCAGTTGTCTCCTATCTGGTATTTAGCCCAATGACAAATATCTTTCTAGAACTAAGGCATTGCTTTCTTTATACAAAATGTCTGAGGAGATCCATATCTGTGCATTTTGAGACCTTATATATTCTTAAGAATTTAGAGCTGGAATGTTTTCTAATTTTATAGATGAGGTAGAAAAGGAAATTAGCAATGTTGAATGACTTGTCCAAGGTCTTGACACTATTAGAATTTTGAGAAAATCTCCAGGCTAAGAGTTTTGCCACCACATTCCAATTCCTGATCTGTAGTATCTACTTTGCTTGCTCTTATTTTCATTTTCTTTAACCACAGCACTATAGTTAAAGCATAATCCAGAGTCAATTTGTTCTATTAAAAAAAATAACTTGTCAACTCAATAGTTCTACCTGACCATTTCTGCTGGGATCATGGCCAGATCATGATGGAAAGCTCTGTCCTTAGGGAGTATTCAGACTTGCAGGGCTGGTAGAACGCTACGGAACAGCACAGTCAGCTGACACATTGGGAGGCCTGCTTGCGATTACTAGAAAACTCAGGGGATGATGGGTTTGGGAAACATTTTTGTAGGGTTTTGCTAACGGAAAAAAGGGGGAATCTGGCATATGTTAATTGACAGATTATTCCAGAAAAGTGTCCAAAAATATAAATTGGCAAATTCAAGAATGTCTCAGCATGGAACCTTGCTGAGATGTTCGTGTGCATTGAGCTGAGTGATGACATTTGCATTCAAGCCAAACTTCAGAGAGTTCTGAGTCACAGTTTCCATTTTCCATCCTATTCCCACCCAGCCTCTGCTTTTTGAATATAGATCATGTAAACTATTTTTTTTTGGGGGGGGGGAATTGCATTTTCCAGATTATCTTGATTACTTTTGTTTGCCTTGACTAAATTTACCCAATTGTTCCATTTCACTTCACCAGGCAGTATGGATGGAGGCTCCAGGAGGCCCCAACCCTATGCAGCAGGAGAGCTTGGAACACAATTAGAAAAGGTTGAGCTAAAAGGGAGCTGGGACTCACAAATATTTCCAAGGGAGAAATGGTCAACAACATGCTCCAGAAAGGAGAATTGGTCTCTCTTTGAATGAAGGAGCAAGGCTGAAAGCAGCTTCTTTGTAACAATACTGCCATTTGGAGTCGGAGAAGGGGTCACCTATCATGACCGCTGAAAGGCTTGCAGTCCACCCACATCATCCAGGGCTTGCCATTGTTTCCTGGACAGGTTAACCTATCTCTACACAAGTTAGCTGTTCTCAGCTAGGGGAGTCAGGCATAGAGTAAATTCAGGAGGTGCAAGAAGAAATCAACCGTTTTCTGTCCATTCCCCTTGAAGAAATATGTCTTTAAGCCTGTCCCTTTATGTTTTTTATCTCTTGAGCAATAGGTTCCTAGATTTTGAGACCTATGTCTATTTAACCTTCATTTTACAACTTAGTAATTGCAGATGCTTTGTGCTCCCCCCAAACTCCTTGGCATTGACAAGTTCCTTACTTGAGCCCCCTGTGCCCCATGTTAGGTTTGCTACAGCCACTGGAATGCACTCTGTTGTGTGTCAGAGAGTTAATTGGCCCAGGGGCACTCCACAATGACATTAGACAAATAGCCAGATGGAACAACTCTGAACTGCGTCCTTCACAGAGTACCAGCATTATCGAGCCCCACTTGCCCTCAGGGGTAAACAGCTCCCTTGTTCACATCACACTGGCAGCTCTCCAGTCTGCTCTCTCTCCTCCCCACTTTTGCTCACTGCAGTTTCTATGGGATCATTGCCTAAGTACATAACTTGTTCTTCAATCCTTGTTTTAGAGTCTGCTTCGGAAGGCCTAACATAAAATATGGAGTTTCTTTTGTATAATAAGAACTCATTAGGTGTAGGTGCAACAAACATTGTGGAGGACAAAAGGAGCGTAGAGAAGGAAGGAGAAACACTTGATTGAGAAAGACAGAAGTACTCACATGCATGCCTGTAAAGGCCATAAAGTCAGATACACAAACAACACGTTTTGGTAAAAAAAAAAAAAAAAAAAAAAAAAATTTAAATAAAAAAAGATTGGGGAGGACACAATAGACTTAGAAGGAAAGTTGGGAAGACTCGGTGGTGAGCCAGACTGGGCTCAGACTAAGCATGAGCATTATTGAGACAGAACATACAGATAAAGAAAGTCTTCTCAAAGCAGAGTTCCTCATTCTGGTCCCAATGGCGGATCCTGTTGAAGCTGGAAACTCCAGCCTTACCATCCCCGACTATGGGGGATTAACAGGTGGGTTCAACTCTGAAGAAAACAGGCTTCAGTGGATAAGTCGGCCTCTCAAGGGGAGTCTCTTGAAAATAAATTATATCAGGAAACTGACAAATTACAGGAGGGAGGGAGGTAAGAGACTATGTAACCATGTGTTCTATTTTCTGCATTCTAATGCTTTGACATCTGGGTCCTTGCTGATTTTTGAGGGACTACCCCTCCTAGGGTTAGCCATTTCCTAGAGACAGAAAATAATATGATTTTAAACAGCCTTCACAGTCTGAAACACTACTCATCTCCCCTATCATCCCAGAACCAGTTACCAGAAAACTAGGGACAGAATCAACTATAATTGCTCAAATTGGCCCATCTTGGTTTATCCTCACAGTATAGGCTCTGGCCCACAATTCTTGCCTCTCTCTCCACATCTTGACTGACCCAAATTCCTCCCTGTGTATCCCCATTCCCACCCCCTTGGCTTGTTTCCTTTTGGGTTATGTAACACGCCATCTTGTCTATGGCAGTGATCTTCCAGTCTATTGGCTAAGCTTCCCATTTTCTTTCTTACAACTCCCAGTGTTGTACTTGGAGTAATGCTTTTGTTCCTGAGGAAAGTTCCAAGTCTCCTTACTCCAGATTGCAGAATTGTTAGGTTGATTTACTGTCTTCCTTCATCTCCACATTTTTTTAAATATTTATTTATTTATGCATACAGAACTAGGGTATAGGCCAGAAGTGCAGGGGCAGTGAGAGGCTTCACCAGAGACAGATTGGGGAGCAGAACAGGCAGATCAACAGGCTGAGAGGAGCAATGGGCGAAACAGGTGAGATCTGCTGCACCATGTGGATCACCTCCTTGGCTGGGGATTGAACTCACACGGAAGCAGCTGAGGCCAGCTTGCAATGCTGTGTTCCTAATCCTTTGTGCCACCAGGAGGGACTTCCCTACCTATTCCTACATGTAACCTCTTTTGTATTTTTTCAATCTGAGTCTTTTCTTAAAATGTTTTCTTTTATTTGTTTTTCCATCATATTATGTTTATTGAGGTAAAGTAGGCTTACATTGTTTTTTCTCTGAAGTTTATAAATTTAAACCTCTACAAATACATACTTTCAAACCTTCCCACCACTGTAACAGTGTAATATGAAAAAAAGGAGGCTCCAGCTTCCCTGCTCCATCTGATGAACAATGGAGCTTTGCCCTCATAGGAAACTAAAAGAGACTTGGGAGAGACTTGGAGAGAAGACTTGGAGGAGGAGGCCTGTGGAGCAATGAGATGTGAAGTTCCCCTGGCTTCTCAGCTTTGGACTTGTACCAGTGACTTGCGGGCCATTAAGAAGAATATGGGTGAGAGACACATGGCGAGGCTGATAATGGCAGCCTTTAACTTGATCTGTACTCCAATTTTACTTCTTTTAGACCAAACTTGCCTGACCTCTTGTGCGCCTTTCCTTTGGTTCCCTGCCAGAAGCGGCCTTGAACTTGGGGCCTCAGTGGCCCCATTTTAGGCCTGTTTTATGGAACATTCACCCACAAGGCAATGGGTAATTTGGAGTGTTTCAATGGGAAACTATATCCTTTCTCTTATCTCTTCTCTTTACACAAGAATTCTATTAAAGTTCTCTGTTGAAGGTCTTACACACTAAGACTTTTCTTACTGGATGGGTGGCAGGATTAATTTAGAGTGTGCAAGTTTGGGGTTTTCAAAGTGACTTTCAGTCTGCTTGCCAACACTACCAATGTCACAAGAGTTCTCCATCATGTCACATGGGCCCCTGCTTTGCCCACTCTTACTCTACTGCTCTCTGCCTGTTATGCAGTCAGATGTTAACAGTTAATTATTGGTTTGGTTTTAACTAACCCTTTGTTATATTTTTCTATGTTATATATTTTTATATGTATAAGTGAGACTATCCAATAGTTTTCTTTTGCCTTCTGCTTTATTTCACATAGTATTATCCTTTCCCGTTCCATCCATGTTGTTGCACATAGCAGGAGCTTATCCTTTTTATCACTGAGCGGTATTCCATCGTTTATGAATACCACATTCTCTGGTCCATTCCAGTCCTTGGGCACTAGGCTATTTCTATAACCTAATTATTGTCCTTGCACTCTTTGGATAGATGCTGATGATGGATTGCTGGGTCATGTATTAGATCTATTTTTAATACTTTTGAGAACCTGCATACCATTTTCCTTTGGGACTGGATGAATTCACATTTCCACCAACAATGAGCAAGTGTTTCTTTCTCTCCACATTTCATATTTCTTTTTGATATGGGTCATACTCATAGTGTGAGATGGCATCATTGTGGTTTTAACTGGCATTTACCTGATGATAAGCAATTATCATTTTTTCATGAGTCTATTGGGCCCAGTATTCGAGATCTGTATTAGCCACCTTCTCTGAAGCAGTGTCTATTTAGCTTTTCTGGCCATTTTTTGATTGTGTTCTTTTCTTTATGTTAAGTTGCATGAGTTATTGGTAGATATTGGCTATCAGTCCTTTCTCAGATATGTTATATGCAAATATTTTCTCCCATTCAGTAGGGTGTCCTTTTTTTTATACTTACAATTTCTTTGCCTGTGAAGAAGCTTTTGGTTAGATATAATCCCACTTGTTTATATTTGCTTTTGCTCTCTTACCTTTGGATACCAGTTTAAAAAGATAACACTGACGCCAATATCACAGGGTATTTTACCTATTATTTTCTTCAACATATTTTATACTTTCAGGTTTTATATATGTTAAATCAGTTTAGATTAATTTTTCTGTAAGGTGTGAGATGGCAGTCTAGTTTCGTTCTTTCACATGTAGCTGTCAAGTGTTTCCAACATCATTTGTTGTAGATACTTTCCTTTCTCCGGTGTAGAAGAGATCCTTTTTTGCCACATCTTCACCAACATTTATTGTTGTTAGTTTCTTTAATATGTGCCATTCTTACTGGTGTAATATAGTATCTTATTGTAGTTTTGATTTTCACTGCCCTTATTAGAGGGATGTTGAACATTTTTTCATATGTCTGTTCACCATTTGCACTTCATCTCTGGAGAAGTGTCCTTTGAGTTCTTTTGAGCCCATTTTTTGACTCGAATATTTATTTTGTTTTTCCTTGAGTCATGTGAGTTCTTTGTATACATTTGTGATCTATCCCTTATCAGGTTTGTGATTTATTTTGGTTAATGTTTATCTTCCTCTACAGAATCTTTTTAATTTGATGTAATCCCACCTGTTTATCTTTTTCTTCATTTTCTTTGCTTTAGGGAATGAGTCTTTAAAGATGTTACTGAAATGTATGTCTTATAATATTGTTCTTATATTTTCTTCTATATACTTTATGGTTTCAGGTTTTATGGTCAGTTCTTTAATTCATTTTGAGTAGATTTTTGTTTAGAGGGTGAGGCAGTGGTCTAGTTTCATTCTTTTGCATGAGTGGTGGTCCAGTTCCCCCAAAACCATTTATTCAACAAACTGTCCTTGTTCCATTGCAAATTCTTTGCTCCTTTGTCAAAGATAAGTTTTTATATTTGTGACTTTATTTATGGGCTTTCTATTTAGTTTTATTGGTCTATGGGTCTGCTTTAGTTACAGTACCATACTGTTTTAATTATTATGAATTTGTATTATAGTTTGAAGTCTGGGAATTTGATGACTTTATTTTCACTTTGTTTTAGTCAGGAGACCTTTGGCTATTGAGGCTTTTTGTAGCTCCATATAAATTTCATTAGTATTTGTTCCTAGAATGATATAATTACCCAAAACTAGAAAAAGAAGAATAGAATACTGAAACAGACCAATTACAAGCAGTAAAGTTTGTTATCAAAATACTCCTCAGAACAAAAGCCCAGGACCAGACAGCTTCACAAATGTATTCTATCAAACGTTCATAGGTGAATTAGTTCCTAACCTATACAAACTCTTTCAAAAATTTAGAAAGAAGGAATACTACCAAATATGTTCTATGAAGTCAATATTACACTAATATCAAAACCAAACAAAGACAACACAAAAGAAGAAAACGTCAGGCCAATCTCCCTAATGAACATTGATGCAAAAATCCTCAATAATATCCTTGCCAACATAATCCAACAATGCATCAAAAGGATAATACACCATAGCCAATTAGGATTTATTCCAGGGGAACAAGGATGGTTCAGCATCCCAAAGTCAATTAATGTAATCTAACACATCAAAAAAAGAAAAATAAAAACCATATGATCATATGAATAGATGCAGAGGAGGCATTCAACAAAGTTGAACATCCATTTATGATGAAGGCCCTTGAAATTCTTGGAACAGAAGACACATACCTCAACATGATCAGAACCATATATGACAAGCCAACAGCCAATATTATTCTCAATGGTGAAAAGCTGAAAGCCTTTCCTTTAAGATCAGGAACATGACAAGGATATCCACTCTCACCACTGCTCTTCAACATAATACTGAAAAGTTCCAGCCAGAGCTATAAGACAGGAGAAAGACATACAAGGAATTCAAATAGGGAAAGAAGAAGTAAAGCTAGCACTATTTGTAGATGATATGATAATATACATACAAATCCTTAAAAACTCCACAGAAAAACTAATCAAAGCAATCAACCAGTTTAGCAAAATATCAGGATACAAAATCAGCACACAAAAGTCAGTAGCTTCCTATATACAAACAATCTGGAAAAGAAAAAATATCAAGAAAACCATCCCTTTTATAATTGAAACCAAATAAATAAATAAATACTTGGAAATAAGCCTAACAAAAGAGGTAAAGGATCTGTACAAAGAAAATTATACAGCATTGTTTTAAGAAATAGAAATGACATAAAGAAATGGAGAGACATCCCCTGTTCATGGATTGGAAGAATTCACATCATTAAAATGGCCATCCTACCAAAAGCAATTTACAGATATAATGCTACTCCAACAAAAATCTCTATGACATTCTTCATCTATATTCAATACAACTTTACAGACATATTGTTTCAAACCAACTCATTAAATTTAAAATTAATTCCTACTGTATTGCTGAACTCAAATATTTTACAGGCACAGTCTATATTAATTTTTATTTTTAGAGGGAAACAAAATTAGATACAAATTAGAAGACATGCAGACTTTAACATATAGACACATTTTTCATTTAAGCCATTTAGAACACATTTTACAACTGCAGTTTTTGCTATAGTAGCAAAAACACATGCTATTTCTACATTTCATTTAAGGACAAAGCCTAGAGTATTTTTTCCTGAAGCTAATTTTTTTCCACTGCCTGATAGATAGTTTTACTCACATTATAGTAGCCAGATGACTAGAGCCTAAGCCATACATGTGCATGTAAAAATAGTCTGCAAAGAGACAAGTATGAAAAATCAAACACTTATCAAAAAAAAAAAAAAAAACTCACAAAATTAGAAAGGCTAGCCAAAATCAAAGCCAGGTTTTTTCTACAGAGTCAAATTCAAATCCCTAAAGCTGGAGAGTGAGTGCACACATGTCCAGGGGTCATCCTGCCTACAACTATGGAAATAAACAAAAGTCTCAGTTGGAACCGGTAGCAAGCTTGTGGCCTTGTTTTTCATTTCAGGGTTTTTCAGTGTTCATTAGAAGTCAGTTCTGGGGTGTCCTGTAACAGAAGCTAAAAGATAAAATATCAAAGTCATAAGTCCCCCAAACTGAGGAAGGACAAAAGGACCATCAAACCTAGTGTAATGCTTTATGAAAGATGGATCACACTGACTGCCCATGAAGTGGGAAGTTCTGGCAGCATTTCTGATGCCCACAGAGGTTGTGGATCATGTCAGATAGAGAGTTTTCCAGACAGACTTACTCAGTAGGAAGAATTCAAATGAATTTAGATGGCAGGTGTCCCCAATACAAACTGTGTAGGCAAAAAATTTCCACTATCAAATCGCTTCAAACTTAATCCAGGCAAAAGCACTTTAACATTTCTGTCCTTAAAGCCCAGCAGAGATCGCAAATATTAGCCCAAAGCCACAGAACTTAAAAAAAAAAAAAAAAAGTGGTGCAAACTGAAACGTAAAATCTCAGGGAACCACAATGAAGGAAAAAAATCAAAATCTAAGTTCCACAGCAGCCCTTCAAAGGAGGTTAAGTGCCATTATGAAAACTGTACCTCTTAGAGGGAGTAAAGGGAATTTACCTCGCACAAAGCTTCAGACTTCATCTTGAACATAGCCATGTGGTTTTAAACACCATCTTTTGAGTACAACTAATTACTACCACTCAGAAATTCTTCAAAAAAATCAAAACTCTGAGCAGATGTATAGAAATGAGGTGCACACAGACATACAAAGTCTCCATGAGGCCCAGAGAAATTTTTCTGATGTCAGAGCCAGCAAAAAAAAAAAAAAAAAAATAGAGGTTACGAGTAGGCAGGAAGGGGAGAGGTGGGCACCACACCAGTCTGTGCTGCCTGTGGCCTACAAGGCCACGGAGGGAAGGTCTGTGTGCACGATAAGCCTGGCCTGTGGTGGGGAAAGACAGATGCTGTGATCAAAGATTCTTTGTGAGTGAGGCCAAGGTCACCAGCAGGTGGGTTGGGGAGCAGTGAATGTGTCCCTGGGTGCTGGGAATACTGTCTAGAAGTCCACTTCAGAAAGTCTCCATGTGAGATATACTCTGTGACAGCCCCAAGCAGGGACCAAACAGACCACATTGGCTGTGACCTCCCACGCCTCACAGTAAGTGCAGACTGAGGTCACACAGGACAGAGGGAGGGACAATCTCTTTCTGGCTCTCCAAGGGAGTCGCAGATGCTACAGAGACCCAGGGACTGCCCACGGTGACCATGTGGCTCTCACCACTGCTGACCCAGTCTCTGTTTTTCTTAGTGTCCCCTTCTTTAACTGTGGAACAAACACTGCTCTCTGTCACACAGCAAATTGTGCTCTCTCCTTCCCAGGCTGGTGGGGAGTGCCTAGGAGCTCTTGGGGAGGGCAGTAGCTCTGCCAGGAAACTGGCAGCATATTTGACATACTATCTCTCTCTTTCCTTCCCTTTCTGATGGCTTCTTGCTCTCCTGAATTCTGAGACACTGATCCTGGCTTCCCCAGCTCTGTTCCAGATGTGGCTGCTCCCTGGTGCTTGTCCTTGACATTCCTGAGGAAAGTGATGACTCAAGGATCCTCTGTATGCCCATCTCCTCCCCATCCACTTGTATCCTTCTCTAGCTGCATCTTGAGTGTACACCAAAGATAAAAGCAAAACTGGTAAAACAGATGTAAAAGCTAAAGGATTTTATTTTTTGGGAAAAAAAATCACAAAATGTTGGCATTGGGAGGGACATTAAAAAGAAAAGAGGGGCAGTTGGTCCACCTTAAATGGAGAATGTGTGTTCATCTAAAGGGACGAGGAAGAGAGGTAAGGTGTAAGTCTGAGTACAAGAACATGCCTTTCCTAGGTGCACTGCCAAAATAACTGTGTTTTATATACATAAATAATTTTCACTGAGTTAAAGAACTGAATAGACAACATGAAAAAAGAATGTCAAAGTGATGACAAAACATACAAAAAGTGCTTGTTCTTTTCATGCTTAGTGAAATAAGCCAGAAAGAAAAGGAAAAATAACAGATGGTTTCACTCATAGCAGAAGCATAAAGGACCAGGGGAGAAAATAATTATAATGAACAACTATGTACCAGAGACATTTTACAGGGGTTGAGTGGGGAATGGGATCAAAAACGGTGTGGGGAGGGGAGTGCACTGGACTAAGGTGATGGCACATGGGTGGTTTGGTGATGGGAAGCCCATGGGGATTACAATTGAGATGAAAAAGGCACAAAATGATGTAAAAATAAACTATTATATATATTTTTAAGTGCTTGATCTTTAATAATGCCAACAGTTGGCAAGGTGTACGGTAGGAACTCATGCACTAGTGGTGAGAATGCAAATTGATCAAACCTCTTTGGAAAGCTGTTTAGTAACATCTACTATTGCTGAAAATATACAGATATAGTAACCTGGGAGCAAATCTACTCCAAGATTTTCGCAACAATTAGTACAAAGTCCCATTGAAATAGTAGACCTGGTGATGTTTCAGAGGAGAAACACGCCTCTCAGGACAGAGCCAGCTACAAGGCCAGGGGTGAGGAGTTGGGGGTCTTCTTTCTATTAGGAAGTCATATTATATAGGGTACAGGAGCTTGGCATTTGGGATTGGTTGATTTGTGCTTGCATCTAGACTCTAATAATACCATGCTGTGTGCCTTTCGTGAAATCACAACACAAGTTATTCACTACTCACAGGACTTCGAGGCCCCCCGTGATTAAATCTTTAGCTTTTCTCTTAGTTGTGGGTAACATCATTGCATAGTTAAATGCCGGGATGCCCAACTGTATGCACCAAGCAAAGAGTCAGTGTTTTCGTTTATCTCCTTGTGCAAGACTAAGTTCTCACTAGCAATTAAGGGAGGCAGTTTAGCATGGCTGAATGAGAACAGCTATTGTTGAAAAGTGGCAGAAGAGAAAACCTATGCCAGTTCTTTATTTAGCATGGTAATGAGGGCACTGATCACATACCAAAGCATAGGACTATCCCTGGAAAGCGGCAATCTCAACCCTAATCTAAAGCTTTCCTTTTTATGTAATTTTCTTGCTGTGCAGCTAAATAGGCTTTTTATTTTCTTTTATTTCTCTGCTGGCCATTTTTGGTTACATGCCCTAAACTTGATCACTGTCTTCCTAGAACTAGAACATCATTGAAATGTGTGTAGATTCTGCAACATAAACTACAAAGGTTCAAAGTCAGTTTTGCAGCTTATATAGCATGTGACCAGGGCAGATAGTTAAACTGCCAATACCCCAGTTCCTGCAGCTATACAATAGCAGTAATGACACTAGCCTATCTGAAGTCTTGTGAAGATAAAAGAGAGTCCATAGGTTAAGTGTTGAGGACAGTGCTTAGTGCATAAGCACCACAAAAAGAAATGGTAACTATGTCATATGAAATGGATGTGCCAGCTAACACTTTGGGGGTAAACAGTGTTTAAATCAATTATATCTCAATTATACTGGAAATAAAGAAATAGTACCTGCATTGCAATCATCTCCACTTCTATCTACATTATTGAAAATGACATATTTTTGTTCTTTTTTTAGCTGCATAGTATACCACTGTGTGTGTGTGTGTAAACATATAAATTTGGGAAAGTTTTCTCAGTTTTCTATGGATAATCAGATAATGACATCAAGGAGTAAGTGAGATAGTGTCTTAGTGCTTATTACAGTTCTTGGGGAAAATAAACAAGAGAAGAGAAAAATCCTTTGCCACCAAGAATAGTTTCATTACTCCCCAAAAAGGACACAATGGAGATTTATGCTTTCCTCAGGCACAAGGCCAAAGACCCTACTCCATGGTCCTGAACAAGTTACTTTAACTTTCTGAGCATCAATTTGCCGTTTTGTAAATTGACTTAAGAATTGTGAGATCTGACAGAGATAATGGATGTCAGACAACCCTACAAAATGTTCACTTTCTTTCTTAAATTCTAAATTAGGATAGAAAACAAATGTTTCATGAGCACAGTAAACAATGCTTGGTTTCTTCCCCATCACAGGAAAGTTTTAGTGCAAGCAGCCTCTAAACAAAGATTTTCAAGTTGCTCTGCTCAACTGATGTTCTGTCACAGAAAAGTACTATCTTCCTATTTATTATGTTTCTTCTTGCCAGTGTATTGGCTACTGGCACTGAATAATCACTTTGGGTCCTTCGCCCCTTGCTGCTCCCCTGCTCACCTGGCGCAGCACACCTTGGTGATAGCAGGTTACTGATAGACGGCCTGTCCTCCCTGCATGCCACCCCTGATACACCCCCAATCCGTAGGCCCCTTCCTGTCCCACATAATTTTCCCTCTTTCCCAAGACCAGGCAGGAATCTTCTTCCTCTGTCTGAGAGATAAGTGAGCACTCCCATAGTGCTCACTGAGATGCAGCTAGCTTTCTGCTTGGAGCAGAAGTGACTTTTTGCATGCACTTACACATACATACAATCACAGTCGCACCTAACCCCTTACAAATACATCACACACTCAGACTCTTGCAACTACACACATTCATACACTCACATATATACACACACACACCTTCCACCATCCACAGAGACAAGAATTCACCGGGGAAGTTTCTGGAGAGGATTACACATGGAGTGTGAACAATGAGGGAAAGGGCGTGGCCTATGGCAGCTGTGATCCATGTCACAGTGATGACTTGGCAGCTTCTCTGCATCCAGAACCAGCCCCCAGGGTGCGTGCTTCTGGGAAATATTTATCCACAAAGACAAGGCCACCCATGCAACCCATGCAAACTATTGCTTTCTTGCTGATCCACATCCTATTTATAGTTTCAGTCCTGGGAAACAAATGTGTTCAACCATGTATGTGCAAGTGTTTCTGTTATGTAAGCTTATTCCTCTTTGGCCTCAATATATACCACCAGAAACCCCACTTGGGTATTTTTAAGAGTATCAAGACATAGTCACCTGCAACAGAAACTGCTGAACACATTATAGGACTCATGCTGGTGGAACATCAAAGTCACGGGTGATGTGCAAAAAGAAGCATGACCCCTTTCCCTTCCCAGGCCACCAGAAGACCCTCTTGAACATGTTAACTGGGGGAGGCTGCTTCCCACTGGGGATGGGGTAAATGGGATAAGATCGAACATGTCCATGGCTGTGCCAATCTTCTTACTCAAGAGCCACATGCTTTATCATGTCAAATGATGAAAATATTTTGTTTCTACCTAGCTTAGGGGCTTCCTATTTTGGCAGGGATCACATGGATGCCAAAGCAAGCCAGCTGCTAGGAATGTAAGCGAGCTGGCTAAGAACAAAGTCCTCAAGATCCAGCAAGCAGCGGCATTTTGAGCACAAGGAATCGCTTCTCCATTTCTCTTGTTCTGGGAGTTTACAACAAGGCAACCCCCCCGCCCCCCGATGAGTTTGATACTGAGTTTGATACTCTAGATTTTATTAGAATTCTGTCTCTGACATGAATTGCTCAATCCGCTTAAATAAAGTGTTTGTTTCTCCAGATAAAAAGACCCAGAGACTCTAGGATGCTTCATTTTCACCTCTTCCCCCACGCCATCCTCACCATTAAGAACACCTCGCCCCCAGCCATGCTGCCTGGCCCTGCCCGTGAGGACTGACGGACCTGTGTTATGCAGCACCTCCTTCCCTTTCTCACTTCCCTTTAATGCTCAAGATGTTTCCTACAAAGACTCTCTCACCATCCAGAAAAAATAAATGATCCTCTTTCTATTAATTTCCTGTGGTTGCCATAACAAATTACTATAGACTGGGTGGCTTAAACACTAGAAATGAGTTCTCCCACAGTCTGGAGGCAGAAGTCTGAGATAAGGTTTCAGCTAAAGGCTCCAGGGAAGGATGCATCTGCTCTTCCTGCTACTGATTTTTCCAGTTTGTCCTGGGTTTTGGCTCCATAGTCCGTCTCCTCCTCTCTCCAGATCACCTCTCCTCTGTGCGTCTCAAATTTCTCTCTGCCTTTCTCATGAAAGGACATTAGCTATTGGACTTAGGACTCACTGGGGTAACCTAGGATGATCTCATCTCAGCATCTTCTGCAAAGACTCTTTAAGCTGCAAAGACCCCTTTAAGCTAACATTCATAGTTCCCAGGGGTTTGAGCACAGACAGATGTCTTTTAGAGGCCACCGTTCTCCCCACTATACCCTCCTCCCTCACCAAAACCCCTTCCATACTACTCCCCAAATACACCACTCTATTACAGCACTTAGCACACAATCACACAATGTCTCCTCACCTCAATAAGCCTTTAAATTACATAAGCTATTGGTTTTTCCTTTCAAATTATAAACTTATTATGTGCTGTCACAGTAGAATAAGAAAAGTAAAGCCAGAGTCTCAGGCTCATCCAAGTCTGGCTGCTCTGTGACGCCTCTTTCCATCAAGGTGGTGGAATCAGCAGTCAGCAGTCAGTGTGCGCCTGCCGACCACACACACACTCACTCACACACAGCATTTTCAGCATTTATAAAAACACACAAAATAGGTATTTATACAAACTCTCTGCACACCTAGTGTTGTCCCCTTCATTTTAGTCATTTATTTATTTTGATTCTGTAAGTCTCTGTTGCCACTTAAGAGTATATCACAGACCTCCCCTCAGTGAGTTACAATTTAAAGTTTTCAATACATACACGCTAATGCTACCGCATGGAAGCACCAAGATCTAATAAACCGGTCCCACATGTCGATGTCAGGTTGCTTAGCTGTGTTTTGCTCTACAAATGTAGTCACAAGCATTCTCTTCTAGAAAAGGCCTGCTATATTTCTGATTAGAATGGAAGGACTTGTTTTATACATTTAGTTTGTTAATATATTGTTGTACAACCATCTCAGGACAGGCAGGTTCATTGTCAGTTCTTGATGACAAAAAAAGAATCTGGAGCCTTTGGTGAATTTTGTACCCTTTATTGCTGAGACAGGGGACCATTTCCACAGCGAGAGAAAGTAAGGGAGACACCAGGGCCCACCCAGAGAGGCAGAACAGCAGCTCCCTGCAGTGCCCCTTCATACTGCTAAGTCCCACAGCCACTAACTGCTACATTGCTGCAAAACAAGGCCCGTGTGTTGTTTGCTAGATGCCCCAATGGTGGAAAACAGCCTTTCAGGGTCTGGGGTGTCAGTTGCAAGGAAGGTGAACAATAGCCCAACTTACACTAATGGCGCCAGTTCAGAGAGCACATGTGTTCACATTTTCCTTACACTTGTTTAAACCAGTGTACTGAGGTGCTACAGATTGCTCTCCTGCCTCTAAGGACCAGAGCTGGACATTTTTTGTGTCCCACATGAGGAGGAACGAGGATGCCAGTAGGTTGAGGAAAGGACCATTGCCCAGTTTCTCCAAGCACCCCAAGATGGAGAATGATCCAGTCCATGTGTCACTAGTGCTGATGCAGAGGAATTGGTTGAAATGCAGGCGTGGAAGCAGGGAGAGCGGAGGTCTCTCTGTGTTCTCTTAATTATGTTAATTATGTCCATAATCATCTTTTCCCACTAAAATGCTGTTTAATCCTCTATTTTAGTTCACACATATCTTTATTATTGAATTCTCCTTACATGGTCTCTGATAGTTCCACTCATTTGTGTTTCTTGTATCAAAGTGTGCACATGCGCGCAGCTAAGTCACTTTTTAAAATGATAATACAGCTAAAAATGGAGCTTCCATATGACCCAGTAATCCCACTCTGAGGTATCTACCCAAACGACACAAAACACTGATTCAAAAAGATACCTGCACCCCCATGTTTATTGCTGCTTTACTTACAATTGGAAAAACATGGAAGCAGCCCAAATGCCCAAAGTAGATGACTGGATTAAAAAGATGTGGTACATATACACGATGGAATATTACTCAGCAACCAAAAAGATAAACACATGCCTTTTGTAGCAACATGGATGGAGCTGGAAGGGATCATGCTTAGTGAGATAAGCCAGAAAGAAAAGGGAAAATACCGGATGGTTTCACTCATAGCAGGAGTATAATGGACCAGGCAAGCAAATAATAATAATAATGAACAACTATATACCAGAGACATTTTACAGGGGTGGAGTGGAGAATGGGATCAAAAAGGGGAGGCTGGCGCACGGGGAGTGCACTGGACTATGGGGATGGCACATGGGTGAATTGATGGTGGGAAGCCCACAGGGATTACAACTGAGATGGAAAAAGGCACAAAATGCTGAAAAAATAAACTATTACATTATTTAAAAAATGATAATAAGCACGCATATATTAGGCATAAACTCCTTTTTCTTATATATTTATAAGTTAAATACAAATAGAACTATTTGTTTTAAACCATTTGTTTAAAAATCAGTCAACTTCAAATTAA
Source organism: Condylura cristata (assembly GCF_000260355.1). Classification (NCBI taxonomy): domain Eukaryota; kingdom Metazoa; phylum Chordata; class Mammalia; order Eulipotyphla; family Talpidae; genus Condylura; species Condylura cristata. Next base: position 66,235,247 of record NW_004567107.1, on the reverse strand, counting down.
CCAAATTGCATTGTCATAACAAAGTTGTAGCTCAAAAGCGAACAGGGTACTTGGACTCTGAGCAAGTCCTCTTGCGTTGGGTGTACCAAGAATATTATTTGCCTTGTGAACACTTAATGCTGCCTTGTGCTTTAAATTGATGCTAACTGGCCCTTCCTGGTGGTGCAAGGAATTAAGTCTCAGCATTGTAAAACTGTCTTCAGGTGCTGCAGCACAAGTTTAATCCCAGCCAGGGCGCTGACCCACTTGGTGCAGCAGACTTTTCCTGCCTTATCTGCTGCTCCCCTCAGCAGTGTATTGCAGAAAATCTGCCTGTTCTGCTCCCCACTCTGTCTCTCTGTTTCTGGTGATGGCTAATCCTCTTACCTCCCCCCCACACACCTCTGGCCTCCACCCCAGCTCTTGTATGCATAAATAAATAACTCTTAAGAAAAAAGAACACTATTTGCCTTGTGAAGGCTTAATGCTGTCTTTAAATTGATGGTTAATTCTGTTTTTTGTGAGCCCCACTGGCATTTGGTGCTCAGCACAACACATGATCATTGTTTAAATCTGCCTCTTTCTTATTAGCACAGGATTATTACATCAGTGCTATTTGCCACAATTACAGTATTAACTGCAATTTCACTGTCAATGAAATACAGCACAAAGCTTTTGTAACAGTACTTAGTTATCAAATGATCCAAAATAGGATGATGTTAACTTTTTGCCACTATGGTTGAAAATTAAGCTCATGTTTTCAGAGAGAATGGTCAGATCACAACAATTACCTACAGGCATCTGAATGTTTTTCTCCTGTCATTTCCATTTTCCTCCGAATTTACCTCCTCCCAAGAAGCTGAAGGCTCACTGGCCTTTCCCTGACCTCATTGCAAGGCATACTATTTTGATTCCAGAAGTTTCAAAGTATGTTTTTACATTTCTCTCAACAAATCCTCTGTACCACCTACCAGTAGTCTCCATTTTCAATTGTTTATTAGAAATTCTTCCACTTAAGCATTTTCACAGATATTTCAAATCAAGAAGCTTTGTGGTTAAAAAAAAAAAGGAGGAATTCTGATGGGAAACAACTTTCACGTAGCTGGTGATTTCCTGGGGATGAGACAACATAATTAAGTGCTTCCCAATTTGTTATTAGCTGTTTTAAGTCCTTTCATAAAGTTTTATAGTGGTCTTTGCTCTTATTAAATTTATTACTGGTTATTTTAGACTTCTTGTATATTTAATCTCTGAATAGCAACATATACTTTATCAAAATCTCATGAATTTTAATGGTTCTTAAATTATCCTTCAAGTTTTCTAAGAATTCACTAATATTCTCTGAAACCAAAGATTATGAGGATTTTTAGTCAGAGCATATATTCTCCTCATTTAACGTTTTAGAAGCTTGAATAAGTTTTATACTCATGAGTAAGGCCTGTCTTGTGGTTCCTTCAGTGGCGGGTTCTGTCATTTTAGCACATCATGAATTAGCTCATAGTTTTGGAATATTTATGCAGTTAGCTTCTCTCTAAACTGAAGTTGAATTTTTATGAATAGCTTTCATCTTTTCATCTTATGCTTCTTTAGAATCTATGGATATTGGAGTCTAGTTGTTTTTTTTTTTTTCTGTAACTGAATTAAGAATCATGTTTCTACATTCCTGATGGTAAACCATTCCTTTTAACTATAAACTCTACTGTCATGCTCATTTTTACAGTATATTGGTGGATATTATTGCCAATTTCTTATCTAAATTGTGTCACATATTTCATATGCTTATTCTGAAATTTTTAGTTCTGTGTTATGTTTTTCAAATTTTTGGTCATTGTATAATTATTTATCTAATATTTCATATGTTTAAGGTATTGTTATGATTTTTAAAAAGATTGTGTTTACTTTTGTATAGAAGAACTGTGGTATAGGCTAGAGGTAGGGGAGGTTCAGAGGATTCACCAGAGTGGGGAGCAGAATAGGCAGATCTACTGAAATACACTGCTGAGGAGAGCAGCAGATAAGATAGGAGAGGTCTGTTGTGTCATATGTGGGTCAGCTCCCAAGTGGGGATAAAGCTCCTGCCACCGAGGAAGGTGATCACAGTGGTAGTGCTGAGACCACCAGGCCACCAGGGAGACACGATCTAATTTTTTTTTTTAAATATTTTTAACCCACTGTGCTCCCTGGGGGCACAGTGGGTTATAGCACAGCACTAAGAAGCTAAAGCTGAAGCATGAGTTCAATCCTGCCCCGGAGGTGACCACATGGCGCGGCAGACCTCTCCTGACCCGCCCACTGCTCCCCTCAGCAGTGTACTTCGTAGGTAGGCCTGTTCTGCTCCCCACTCTGTCTCTGATGAATCCTCTCACTGCCCCTGCACCCCGTCCTGTACCCCAGTTCTATATACATACATAAATAAATCTTTAAATAAAGAAAAAAATATATCATAAAGGCTATGTATTATATGTCGTCCTCCCAGTGTAGCTTTGAGTGCGCATTTTAATTTTCCTTTATAATTTATAATTCTAATGGTTTCTTTCACATGGGAAATTGTATAGATAAAGGTTTCTAAAATTACAACTTATTAAGCTTTTGAGTGACAGCTTTGTGTTATAGCTCTTTAAATTTCAGAGTTTGGAGATAAAGATTTTGATTAAATATTATGCTCTTATAAAATTTCCTTTATTTGAAACTTATTAGAACTTTGTTTTTCCAACCTAAGAAAATTTTTTTTACCCTGTTCCAGCAATTATTAAAGAATACAGTATATTCTCTTTGTGCAGAGATTATACAAATATCATTATTGTTATTATAGTTGTAAACCAGGTTATTAGTGATTTTATCCCATTTTCTAAATCTCCTTAATTTTGTATATTTGGAGGAATTTTATTTAATATATGAATCACAGTTTCCAATTACATCATCATC
>NW_004567107.1:66230325-66232038 GCF_000260355.1 Condylura cristata | reverse complement strand
TCTAAAAATTGCCAGCTCTTTCTGTCCTTATATGAGAATATGACCCTGGCAGAGTAGAGGATTTTTTTAATCATATGCTTTCATTTTTAAATTGGTAGGAGTACTCCTCTTAAAGCATGGGACTTTGAAGACGAAAAGTCCAATATAAGTCTGATGCCCTATATTTGAAGTAAGCTTTTGTATTTGTCTGAAAGTTTACAAGTTCTTGCGTTGATGCTTATACTTCAGAACTCTCATCATAGAATGTTTAGAGGTGATTTGTCCAATGTGGTAACGACTAACCACATATGATTATTAAAATGTAAATGTTAATTAGTTAAATTCAACATCATTTAAAAGTCATGGCCTTGGTCATCTTAGTCAAACTTCACATGCTCTGTGACCCTGTATGGCTGGCAGCTTCCTACTGAGGAGCAGCAAAAAGCTCTGTCCTTGTAAGAAGTTGTGTTGGTCAGCTCTGATCTGGTCTCCATTATTATAATCATCATCCTTAGTACTGCTATTAATCCTGCATGAAATTTGCTGGACACTTTCAATTTCGTTCTTTAGTTCACAATAAAAGTCCATAATAAAATTTTCTTTTAGTTTTCATTTATAAATTTTCCATCTTTTTTTCCAGTTGACATTCCTCAATATTGCACATAGCACTTCAAGATTCTTATAATTTTACTCATTGTTTCTTTAGTCTTCTTCCTCCCTCCCTGTCATCTGTCCCTCCCTTCTTCTCTCCTTTCTTCCCTCCTTCTTCCTCCCTTCTTTCCTTTCTCCCTTCTTTCTTAAGTATTTTTCCTCAAGGAGATATTTAACTTGGCCAACAACAGTTATTATTCTTTTCCTCAGTTCTCCTATTATCAGCTTTAATTTGTAAAATTAAATTCTTTGGGGGAGAGTTTCTCACCTCCTTCAGAGTTTGGTTTACTCTTACTTATTTTTCAGCATTCCTTTGGTTTGTTTACTTTGGGACCACAGTTTCTGTTTGGTCACTGGGACTGATCTCCCGCCTGGGTGGTTCCCTGTCATTCCTGAGCACTGCAGACACTTTCTTGCGTCTAGTAGCTCACTCAGCAGTAACACACACCAAGCCCTCCAGAGATCCTGACGCAGTTTCCCTCACTTGGCACCTACCTAGTGGCTCTGGAGCATTTATGAAGCCTGTTGTCTTTTCTCACGAGCCCATGAACCCTTCGCTCATGCACAGGCATCAGGATCCACACCAGGTCTCTTCTAATGCCAGTTTCCCATTAACTTGTTCTCCTGAGTGGTTATAAGACTGGCAATGAGAATGAGACTTCCAGATGCCATCATGTAGATTCTACATATTTAGAGGCTCAGGTTCTATCCCTTGAGGGAACACAGAAGAAGTTTTCTGGGTGGAACTGTGGTAAAAGTTTATTTATTCTAAATTTGAACACTGGCTAGAAGGAGAAAGATATTTTCAATGGAGTAATAATAAGTATAAGCTTTTTGAAAGATAATCTGACAATATGATTTAAAATTCCTAAGACATAAATTCCCTTAAAGCCATAATCAAGTTATGGATTTATACTGAGGAGTGATGTGTTTAAGTCAAGATTTAGGGCCTTCCCTGGTGGTGCAACGGTTTAGGGCACTGCACTGCAAGCAAGCCGCAGCCACTTCAGTGCAAGTTCGATCCCCAGCCCTGGAGGTGATCCACATGGCATGACAGACCTCTCCTGACCTGCCCGCTGCTCC
>NW_004567107.1:66227465-66229540 GCF_000260355.1 Condylura cristata | reverse complement strand
CAGGAGAGGTCTGCCAGGCCATGTGGGTCACCTCCCTGGCTGGGGATTGAAATTGTGCTGCAGTGGATGTGGAAAGCTTCACAGTGCTGCACTTTAACCCATTGTGCCACCAGGGTGGGCCCTAATTAAATGATTCTAATTCTCAAAACTCAGCTATCAGTTACCTTTTCATATACCAAGCTATATGAGTACATGATCTTAGTTGCCTATGTTTGATCCTTCCAGATTTGGTCTCATCCCAGATGAATCTGCCTCCCTTTCACCATCTGAATTCTACTAGATGATGATGAACTCATATTTGTCATATCATCGTGGCATGAATCCCTCCCTCCCACTCTTACAGGAAGAGAGCAATGCCTTCTTCCTCACCAGATATTCCTCTAGATTCTTGTTGCACCAGCACACAGGTGAAAGGAATAGGAACAGGGAAGCCAAGATAGCTCAAATCCTGGAACTGAGGGCTGGGCAGAGGCAGTAGGCACTGGGGGCTCCTGTGCCCTTCCCAGAGTCAGACCACACTGTGGGCAGCAGGGCCTGGCGCATCCCCACAGCAGTGGCAATGAGCCACTCTGAGTTCAGCTCTGAGGCTCACTGTTGGTGATTTACCTACCAACCAGAGCACCTTCCAGTTCCCCTAATAAGCAGTTTTGGTCTGGGCCTAGGATGAAGGGCAGGAATTTAAAATCTGCTGCTACACTGTCACTTATTCCAGGCAACATGTGGAAAAGCAGGAGCACATTAATATCTCTTCTGCTAGGTTGTCTGAAGTGTCAGGATTGAACAAAGGAGAGAATGTAGGGATGGCAGCAACTTCAGTGACATTCTTGACACTGCCATTTTGCCATTCCCAAGGTTTTACATTCCCATAAAAGGATTAAACATTGGTTATAGTCGTTAGTTGGTGTTCTTTTTTATTTTATTACACGGGGGAGGAGAGGGAAAGAAGATCAAAACTGGCGTGGGAAGAGAACATGGACTATGGTGATGGCACACAGGTGAAGTGGTGGTGGGAAGTCCAAAGATGAAAACATGTACAAAGTGAAGAATAATATAAAAATATATAAAATAAAAAATACTGGGCAAACTCTTGCTGAGCAGGGTAGTAATCAGGACGACACTTCACATGCTTAGCAGGTTGTCTTCTCTTCCTGAGGACCTTAGAAGTTGACTCCTCCCCTGAGCTAAGCCAGGGCCTCCCCCACCAGGACAGCAGCTTCCCGTTGCCAGGGCTCTGACCCTGCCTGCTTGGTTCTCGGAACAGCACCTAAGTTGCCATCCACGCCTAGAGCTCTGGCTTTCTAATCATCATACCTCTCCTTCTGGCATCAGTCCACAAAGGGACACTGCTCTTTCTCTCTGTAACCAGGGAGCCAGCAAGGGCTGGCTCTACACTCCCACTCTTGAAGGTATGAACCCATGGTGGAGAGATCTAACACAGTGAGGTACAGAGGGACAGCTTGCAAGCTGGTCCTTCTAGTCTTGGGAGTTTACTAGAGTCTGAGGCCAAGAGGACCACGAGGAGCCTTTAGCAGAGATTTGGAGCACAGGGTGAGAATGGAAATCTCCCCCCGGAAGAGAGGCTTTTCTTCAAGTAAAGTGGCATTCCTTTTAATAAAACATTGATACTTTTTTTTTAAAAAAAGATTTATTTATGCTTACAGAACTGGGGTACAGGCCAGAGGTGTGGTGGGTGAGAGGATTCACCTGAGACAGAACGGGAAGCAGAACAGGCAGATTGACAAAGTACACTGCTGAGGGGAGCAGTGGGCGGGTGAGACAGGAGAGGTCTGCCGTGCCAGGTAGGTCAGCTCCCTGGCCAGGGATAGAACTCATGCTGCAGTGGCTTCATAATGTTGCACCACTAGGGAGAGCCCAAAACATTGATACTTTTTGAAATAAAATCTCCTGCTTTAAAACAGTGTTCCTCACTCTCCTGCACTGCTGGTGGGAATGCAAACGAGTACAACCACTATGGAAAATTTTTTGGAGGTTCCTCAAACTGGTAAACATGGAACTTCCCTATGATCCAGCAATCCCACTCCTAGGTATCTACCCAAAAGACACAAAAACACTGA
>NW_004567107.1:66223586-66227131 GCF_000260355.1 Condylura cristata | reverse complement strand
ATGGGATCAAAAACAGCGGGGGGAGGGAAATGCACTGGACTATGGTGATGGCACATGGGTGATTTGGTGATGGGAAGCCCAAGGAGATTGCAAATGAGATGGAAAAATGCACAAAATGATGTAAAAATAAACTTGTGTGTGTGTGTGTGTGTGTGTGTGTGTGTATAAACAGTGTTCCTCAAATGGTAATGTTCGCACAAAGTTTGTTAATATGCAGATTATCATAATCTGGGGTGGGGAACAAAGATTCTACATTTGTAACAATCTCCAGGGTGTTGCTTTTGAGATTTTACAAAAATTACAGCATATAGAGGTGTGCTCTTCCTGCACTGGGAGGGGCCTTCCTCGTCCCCCTGATTTCTGGCCAAAGTGCCCTAGGACAGAGCAGGAAGATGTTAGGTGTGTGAGGATGACCCGATGGACTTGATGTCCAATGGTTCCCACAATCATGACATCTTTCTAGTCCAAAAGTTTTCCACAAAGATCTGCTTCATGTTCTTCACACTTGAGAAACTCATTCTGTGTATTTAAGGGATTAAAGGGGTTGCGTTAAGGGTTAAAGTGAGAGACTGGTCCCTTTCCATAGCATTTCTAACAAGCTGAACCAGATCCAAACTTTTTAATGAGCACTTATTTTATACAAATAACCTCACGGGCTCATCTCATCTCTAATTAAACCGAAAAGGAAGCATTTGTTCTAATTGGGCCACATAGCTCAGGAATTAATTTTGAGATTGTTTAGAATTACAGTCGTGTGACCTGCTCACCGAAAAGGGGGATCCTACTCCAGAAGTCTCACTCTGTGTAACTTTTTATTGACGTGTCTCTTTTTTATTCCTTGAAACCTTAGCATAAGGTGAACCGATGATGTCTAAACAAAAGCAAAATCTTCTAAGGGCAGCTCACTGTGCAGTTTTACGAAAGACTTGGCAAAGGTAAAGATAACGCACTTTAGCCTAATATTCTAATGTGTTCCTGAGAAAGCACCCTCACAATTAAGGATTTGCACTTCTATGGGGGGAATCATGTGCCCATTATTTATTGATATCAAAAGAGACACTTTTGTATTAGACAGTCTGGCACGCCTGGAAACTAGGGATATTCTCACCAAATGCTAGTCTTAAGCCATGCAACGGTACATGAGGTTTTTATTGGCACATCTGGTGCCCCTGGGTGGCACTGATTACCATCGAGCTTGCAAAGCATTGTCGGGGCTTGGCAAGATGAGCCCCTGAGCCCACCTCTGATGGGGCTCTTCTTCCGCATCTTGTTGGTGCAGCTGACTGACAAATGCTGTTTGCCTGCAGCCCCAGGAGCTCATCGAGCTTAGAGTTCAAGCTGGTTTATTGCCTTACAAAACATAAAAATAAAATAGAGGTATCTTGACTATTTCTTGTCTGCACACCCTGAGCCCCCCAGGAGCAGGGGCAAGTGTCTTCAGAGGATTAGACAGGCGGGGCCCAGGCTCGCTCTCTCACTGGGGAAGCCCCAGTCCATCAGTGCGGCTGTGCTCAGCTAGCTGCGCTTTGCTTACTAATATTCTGCCCAGGGCAAAGGAAACCCAGTTCTCTGCCAAAAACTAGCTTGAGCTTGCGATGCTGACACTTGGAAAACTCTTGTTTTGACTTGCATATGGGAGGAATACATTTCAAGTTAAATGTCAGCGATAGAGAAAAAGGGGATGCTTGAGATGGTCTTCCCAGGACATGCTGCATTTCATGTTAATGCCACTTTAAGAGTGTTTATTCATGAGCATATTAAATTTCTGCTGGGTGTTTTCCACCTCACTGCCTTTCTTCCAGCCAAATGTACAAGTTTACACAGTCGCATGCTACCAAATGCAAAACCTGGCTGCCCTTGAGTAAGTTTTAGGGATGGAAAATGAAGAGAACTTTGCCAGAATTACAGTGTGAAGCCACCCAAAGCAGACCATCATAACTGAGTAAAAGCATGTGAGCCATTCTACTTTGGAAATGGATTTTAATAAAGATAAAGATGGACACACTGGCAGACACACTTTGCATCAACTGTCTATGAAACTGCCTTCCAATGCCAGTTTTATGTGGATGATAAATGGAAAAATGAAAGGCACAATTTTTCCCTACAACACTTGCAAGAAGGAGAAAACCTAACAACTAAGGGAACTTCTCCCTAGACTGCAGGCTCTCACAGACTGGCTGCAGACACTGCAGGGAGGGACAATACAGCAAGAAGGGCCATGCTCAGCCTCGTCCACTGTTAGCCGACAGCCCACTCAAGCCCATTCTGCCTATAGCCTACCGGTTATAACCAGCCCACGCCCCCTTACACACAAGGGACCTAGTATATGTGAGAGCAGATTGAACAGAGCTAAGTGCATCTTCTCTGCTATCCATGCTCATTCCCTTCCAGAAGGAGTGAGGAAGTGCATGGCCACCCCATGGTAATGCTAACTTTGGCATGATGGGGAACAGGTTATGTCTCATAGGCTCCCAAAGAAGAAGCCACTGCTGGCATCCCTGCTCACCTAGCAGAGGTGAATTTTGAACACAAAGAAGAGAGGAAATGCAAATCCCTGGAAGCCATCAAATGGTGACTGGGAAGCCATGTTGATCCAAGTTCTATTATACCAAGCTCCCAGTCTTTCATCATAGAGTGGAGACTGTGAGGGAAAGGGCAGATTGGAGACTGACACAGGGATGCTGAGGGTGGAAAAAGTTCACTCAAACTTCACATTTATGAGGTCTCCACTATTGTCTTTGTTGCCATTTATTGCTAGGGGTATCATAGAATTTTGAAAACCAGATGAATCGAATATTCAAAATATAAGTTGTTTTTCTTTCTGGCTTACTTTGATGAGCACGATCCCTTCCAGTTCCATCCATGGTGCTGTGAAGGGGATGAGTTTATCCTTTTTGATTGCTGAGTAATATTCCATTATGTAAACAGGCCACATCTTCTTGATCCAGTCATCTACTTTTTGACATCTGGGTTGCTTCCATAGCTTACCTGGTGTAAATAGTGCTGTAATAAACATAGGGATGCCAGTGTCCTTTTGAATGAAGTTTTTTGTGTTCTTTGGTTAGATTCCTAGGAGTGGAATTGCTGGATAATGTGGTAGCTCTATTTTTAGTAGTCTGAGGAAACTCCACACAGCTATCCATCGTGGTTGTATCAATTTGCATTACCACCAGCAATGGAGGAAAGTTCCTTTTTCTCTACATCCTCACTAACATTTGTTGTTGCTAGTTTTCTCATAGGGAAACCATACATTATACAAAAATGAGGGTGGTACAATGAATATATTAAACAAAAACAATATATATATATAAGTTATTTTAAAAGATCCACTAAGGTGTTTCTTCTTTAAACAAACAAACAAAACAAAACACTGGGAGCTTCAAAAATTGGGAATTCAAAAACTCCCTGTACCTGAGAGTCCTTAGTAGGAATAAAAAATCTGATGAGTTAGCTGACAAAATCAATTGCAGGCCCTCCCTGGTGGCGCAGCGGGTTAAAGCACTGCACTGAGAAGCTAAAGCCACTTCCGCATGAGTTCAAATCCC
>NW_004567107.1:66217594-66222677 GCF_000260355.1 Condylura cristata | reverse complement strand
TAGTAGACTCTGTAGATTCTCCGTAGGACACTGGCATAAACCAGGAGCCAAGTCCTCTGCACCCCACTGCTCCCTGTGGTGGAAGAGGCACAGGTGGGCTGACCCCAGCTAGGTGTCAAGATAGAGGAAGAAGAGTGCCTGGTCTTGTCACATTGTCGGGAGGCTTGCTGGGAAACTGTGCTTGTTCTCGGAGCTTCCAGCCCAGGGCTGCCTGGGAACTCAGGGAGGTCCGGAGCACAGGCTGCAGGTGTGCTACAGCGGCCTCAGTGCTGAAATGGGGCCAACTTCAGCAAAGGCTGAGCTGAAACTGGGTTGTGTGGGCAATTGCTCGGCTTTCTTCTGCCAGTGGCAACTTGTATTTGAGACTGCATTTTGCATTAAAATATGGAAAATGGAGTTGAATTTCTTGTACAAGGCAGCAGACAGGGCCAGATTTAGGTCATCTATTTTCCGAGCTAAGAAAACACGTATTTGGGCTTTCAAAAAGTTTTTCCCAACTTTTGAAGGTGTGTCAATAAAAAAGTATTTAATGAGCGCCTGATGGTGCATGCCTGTAGGCGTACTTCATAGCAGAGCAGTTTCCCAGACACAGGCTTGTGAGGCTTTGCTATCTGGCACAGATGAAACCGATATGTCGTATATTCTGCAAAATTAAAATGTTCAAGGAAGCCTTAGATGATAGTTAGGCTTGGACGGCCTCTCTCATCTTGGAAAGGTTCTTTCCTGGCGAAATACTTGGTCACCTCCTTTAGAGATTTGGAGCTAACTCTTGCCCTCCTTTCAGCTTACCTAATTCCCACACTTCTAAAAATTCTTCCGGAAATGTTCAAACTATGTTTCTGTATTCAGGGGTGCCCTGGAGAGCCCTACTTTTAGAAACATGAACAAGTGTTTGTTATTTGAAAATGATGTCCATCAAAATGTTTCAGCTCACCTTACACCTCGGAGGATGAACATGAAATATAGATAATTAAGAAAGCAATGACAGATTGGAATTTGTCCAAGCAGTCCAGCAAAGAGTCTTCTGCAACTCCCCAAGTTCTGTGGTATTACCTTCTGCACTAAAAGCAAATCATGTGGCCTAAATTACTTCTTGCTCTCCAGCAAGTGGCATTATTACAACCTTCTTTCATTTCCAGCATTGTTCCATTATGATAAAACTATATGGATTACTTATTTTTTTTATTTTCCTTTTTTATAAGTATTTATTTTACTTATGTATACAAGAACTGGGGTTCAGAGGTGCAATGCCACAAGAGGATTCACCAGAGACAGAGTGGGGAGCAGAACAGGCAGAATGACGAAGTGCACTGCTGAGGGGAGCAGTGGGCAGGTCAGGAGAGGTCTGCTGCTGCACCGTGTGGATCACCTTCCAGGTCAGGGATCCAACTCCCACTGAAGAAGCCGTGGCTAGCTTAGTAGTGCTGTGCTTTAACCTGATGCACCAGGAAAGACCTTTTTTTTTAATTTTCCTACATCATTGTAGTCCTCATAGTTCTCCCTATCACCCATGAACCATCACCATACTCCCTGTGTTCTTACCTTTCCAGCTTTGCCCCCACCCCACATGGATTACATTTATAAGAAAAAAGTGTTGGAGTCATTCATTAAATTCACAGTGTTGAAATAATGACTCTAACTTTGGGGCTTTCCTATGAAATGAACATAAGATCAGAATAATGGGTAGTTAGTTTTAAAAGATCTGCAGACATGCACCTGTGGGCCTTTACTGTTTCTCAAGCTCTGCATACTTCCTATTGTAAAGTAAAAAAGTCAACCACATGGCTCATGACAAACAAGCTTCTTGTATTTATAGATGAAGCAGATTCTAAGCAAAAAAAAAAAAAAAAGCAATAATAATTTTGCCTAAGGAGATCTAATCAGAGAACAAAAGCCTCTTGCTGAGAAGGTATGAGAATCTGTTTTACCATTGTCAGCCAGTGTTGGGTATGCACAATCATTTCAGATGTCATTGAACTGCTCTCTAGAGAGCAGAGTTTATTTGACTTTGCTCTTAGGGTACTTACAGCATGGCAACAATCAATGAGTTTGAGTAAAAGAACATAGTAACAAAAAAATCACAGGATGCAATAACTGCTAAAGAACAAATGAAGGGTTGATTTAAGGAACAACAAGTAATCAGAAAAGGTACATCAGAGGGTTAATTTATGCAGAGGCCTAAAAGATAAGGGGCACTTCTTTTTATTTTAACTTTTTAAAAAATTTGTATGTAGAGGCCCTCCCTGGTGGCGCAGGGGGTTAAAGCACAGCACTGAGAATCTGAAGCCACTTCCGCATGAGTTCGATTCCCGCCTGCCCCGGAGGTGACCATGTGGCATGGCAGACCTCTCCTGACCTGCTCACTGCTCCCCTCAGCAGTGTACTTCGTCGATCTGCCTGTTCTGCTCCCCACTCTGTCTCTGGTAAATCCTCTCACCACCCCTGCACCTCTGGCCTGTACCCCAGTTCTGTATGTACAAATAAATAAATCTTAAAAAAAAAAAAAAAGCACAGCGCTGAGAAGCTAAAGCCACTTCAACATGAGTTCCATCTCCCCCCGGAGGTGACCCACATGCTGTGGCAGACCTCTCCTGACCCACTGCTGCTCCCCTCAGCAGTGTAATTCGTCAGTCTGCCTGTTCTGCTCCCCACTCTGTCTCTGGTAAATCCTCTCACCACCCCTACACCTCTGGCCTGTACTCCAGTTCTGTATGCATAAATAAATAAATCTTTAAAAAAATATTTTATGTAGAAAAACTAACTGGGGTACAGGCCAGAGGGGAGTGAGAGGATTCACCAGAGACAGAATGGGGAGAAGAACAGACAGATTCACTGAAATACACTTCTGAGGGGAGTAGTGGGAAAAACAGGAGAGATGTACCATGCCACGTGGGTCACCTCCCAGGTCAAGCATCCAACTCAGCACTTAGGGAGTACAGCATTGAGACTTAATCCCTAGGTCACCAGGGAGGTCTACAGAAGAAGCACTTCTAAGCAGAATACCTTAACTGCAGACCTAAAGGTAGGGAATCATTTTGCACATTTCACAAACTAAATCTGAGAAAGCAAGGGCAAGAAAAGACATGCAGGTAGAGTAAACAGGGCTAGTGCACAAGGGTTTTCCAGCCACAGGAAAGATTGGGGTTTTACTCCATGTTCACTTTAAAGGAATGGTATATACTGGATGCTGAGGTGAGAGTGGGTTGGAGAGGAGGTGAAGAGGAAAAGAGAAAATACTCAAGAACTGTTGCAATAGCCCGTGGGAACTGCTGGAATAGTTGAAATAAACAATAATAGTGACCTGGGGAGTGGAGAAGGGTAGACTATCAGAGGATCATGAGTTTCACAATGGACATATTAATTTTGATATATCAGCAAGATGCCCAAGGAGAGACAGTGGTACATAAACCAAGAGCTTAGAAATAAAAATTTGGATATCATGGAAATTAGGCAGGATTTATATGTCTGAGAATGAATTGAGTCCACCCAATGTGAGTGCAGAGAAAGAAAGGGGGTCAAGACAGAGGATGGAGTACTACCTGGACAGCAAATGATGGACAATTTTTTTAAGATTTATTTATTTATACATACAGAAATGGAGTACAGGCCAGGGGTACAGGGGCGGTGAGTGGATTCACCAGAAACAGAGTGGGGAGCAGAACAGGCAGATAGATGAAGCACACTGCTGAGGGGAGCAGGAGCGGTCGACTGAACCATGTGGATCACCTCTAGGGCAGGGATCAAAATTGCACCGAAGCAGCCACGGCTTGGCTTAGCTTCACAGTGCAGCACCAACCCACTGCACCAGGAGGACACTGGAGCTGACATTTCTATAGATACAACAGTCAGGTGATAGAAAAGAAAGCTTTACATGATAGGAAGGACCAGTGATGCATATTTTTCAACCTAGTGATACATTTCAAGTGTATCTCTGTGATGAGTAAATAGCTGTGAAAGATTAGGGGAGACCGTGGATTTCCCTGTCGAGCCAGGAACTCCTGAGCACCACCAGCTTTCTGACAAATGATAATAAATATTCTTTGTCCTGACTTTTACAATAGAAGCAATATGCAATATGTGAACCTTTGAAACACCTGCAAACACTTGTTGAGTCAGTGGGTGGGAACTCTATAGTAAGAGAGCTCAATAAGTCACAAATAACTTCTTCTAGGTCCTGAGTTACTTTCTCCTGCAGGTCACATAGGCTGAGAAGCTATAGTAAGAAAGGGATCTACAATCATCGATGTATTTTTTTAAAGAATTTGGATGAATACTTAGAACATCAGTTTGCATTGACTATGTAATAAGTCCCCTTAAAACTTAATGGCTTAAGTAATAATCAAAACTGCATGGTACTGGAACAAGAACAGACATACAGACCAGTGGATTTGAATAGAAAACCCAGATATAAACCCACAGGTTTAATGGAACAAAGACAGTTTGTTCAGCAAATGGTGCTAGGAAAACTGGGAAGCTACATGCAAAAAAATGAAACTAGATCACTATTTCACACCATACACAAAAATCAACTCAAAGTGAATTAAAGACCTAGACATAAGAACAGAAACCATAAAATACCTGGAAGTAAAGATGGGCCAAACACTTCAGCGACATCTTTAAAGATAGAGCATCCAATGCAACGACAGTGAAGGCAAGGATAAATAGATGGGACTACATCAAGTTAAAGAGCTTCTGTACAGCAAAAGAGACATTACAAAAAACACACTGTCAGCCCTCTAATTGGGAAAAAAAATTACTCACACAAAACTAGCGATAAAGGATTGATCACGAAGATATACGGAGAACTGATGACACTCAACAAAAATAAAGTAAACAACCCCATCAAAAAAATGGGCAGAAGAGCTAAAAAGACACTTCTCCAAAGAGGAAATACAGATGGCCAAGAAGCATATGAAAAAATGTTCAACACCACTTGTAATTAGGGAGATGTAAATTAAAACCACAATGAGATACCACCTCACCCCAATGAGAATGGCACATCTTAAAACAACTAGCAACAACAAATGTTGGCAAGGATGTATAGAAAAGGGGACTCTCCTGCGCTGCTGGTGGGAATGCAAAT
>NW_004567107.1:66212436-66217068 GCF_000260355.1 Condylura cristata | reverse complement strand
ACAAAATGGTGTAAAAATAAACAATTATATTATTTAAAAAAAAAAAAAAACTTAATGGCTTAAGACCCTCCCTGGTGGCCTAAGGGTTGTCTCAGCACTGTGACCACCACATCCTGAGTTCCATCCCCAGCCAGGGAGCTGACCCACATATGGCACAGCAGATCTCTCCTGTCTCGCCCACTGCTCCTCTCAGCAGTGTATTTCAATCAGTCCATCTGTTCTACTCTACCTGTTTTTGGTGAATCCTCCTATCCCCTATACCTCTGACCTACACCCCAGCTCTTCTATACAAAAATAAATAAAATAATTAAAAATAAAATCTTAGTGGCTTAAAATGTCAAATGAATTGCCACGTCTGGTAGTTGCTTTTTATGATTCTACTGTTAGAGTCTGACCATAAGCTTTAGACCCAAGAGTCCACACCAATGACAGCATTCTTGAATAAATACACTATCAGCCCTTCAGATAAATGGCTGGCCACCCCACTCTGGTGACACCTTTGTGCCAGAGATTTGGATAACTGGCCATTTGGTCACTTGATTTTTCCTTCCTATGCTTTCATTCCCTCTCCTATGTTTTAAGCTCACCAATAAAGAGTAAACCTATTGAACTCTCAGCTCCTGAATCTGGAGCCTAATAAAAACAAAACCCTGGTCTGCACATGTGCACTGAGTCACTCTGGTAGGCCTCTATCTCCCTCTCCACACCACCACCCCAGGAGCATTGTATGCCCTCAAGATCTGTGAGTAATAAACTGGCTTTTGTCTAAGCCCCTCAATGGCTGTTGCAGAGGTACCTACTGATATTTTAACAAGAGCCACAGGGATCAATCCAGCTACAACATTGGCTACAGAAGGGAAATAACTTTGGGGTTCCCTTGGGCCCATAGGAGTTTTGCGGGCATTTGTAGACAGTGGCCTCCTTATCAATAGACTGAGACCAGGCAAAACACATCCAAACTGGTCAGCTGAGTACTGCTAGTCTGGCCTGGCCTGGATGATCTCTGCCATCAACAAACAACTTTCACAACATCCTGCAGACCAGCAGGATATGAGGTTCCAAAAGCAAACGGCAGTGTTTATTTGCAGCACTTTCCTATTGACATGACAGGAGCAAGTCCTAATTCACCTGGGAAAGAACTGGTGAAGGACCAGGATATAAGCAGCTGTTAATAAACTGGGGGCCATTACCACAACAATCTGCCACAGATAGAAACTATCTGATGCTGTGGAAGAAGTTGGAGTTAAACAGTACAAAAACAGGAGTCTACCATTAGACTATGAGTACAGGAAATATTATATAATTATCTACAGAAAATTAAAAATTTTGATATGGCCAAAACATGCTGAACAAAGTTAAAAGACAAATACAAATGGAAGAAAAATTGTGTCCAGTACAGAAAGAGCAACACCCAAATGTGAAACAGTGAGGAGACAACAGGTATCCACCTTGGACATTTGCGTCTTTCCTGGAGAAGCTGTCTGAGATCCCACATCCTCAGGAGCCATGCAGTAGAGGGGGTGATGTGGCCATTGAGGGCCGCTTAACCCTCCACAACCCTTCATGGCCTCAGCTCTGACTTTATGTCCAATGTTCTTCCCTATTTTCTAAGCCTTATTTTTCAGACTTCCTGTCAATTCTAGGGGCTACCTGAGACCCTGAAAAACAATATCCCATCTGCTTAATTTGGTTTCTATGCTTGCAACTGAACACTGGAACTGATATACACCTTCACAGAAAATGTACAAAGAATATGATCAGATCAGTCATAAAAGGCAACCACAGTAAAGCAACAAGAGGATGCCAGCAAGCTGTAGTGGAGTTCTACGGGTGGACGCAATACCAATATGGTTTCTACGTAACAGGACAAAAATTAAACATGATTAACATTTCTTACAGTGGGGAGGATGCATCAAAGAGACACTTCCCAACATTGTTTCTGGAAAGGTACACTATAATCTCTGCAGAATCAAGTTGGCATGTATCAAAACATAAAATTTTAAGTACAGCAGCTTCACTGCTTGACCGTCTACCTCAAGGCCCGATCAGAAAATTACAGGAGAGGATGGTCCACATGAAGGACCAACGTGTCTCAACACAAAAGAGAAAACAGTAAAGTCACGGTACATCCATAAAGTGGATAATAAAAAGAAAACCCATTTTCCATAAATTAAATAAAACATAACAATAAAATAAATTCTACAACATGACGTGATTTAGGGCTCTATTTTGATAACTAAAATGCGTATTATTTAGTCAGGCAAAATATCTCCACATAACAGGCACGCATTGGGTAGCAGACTATAGAACCGTGGGATTGCGTGACCCTTTGGAGATGAACAGGGCATGTTTGTAGACAGGTATTCCTCATGACAGACACACAAGGCCTTGACTAAGTCAGCTGCTCTTCAGAGTACTCTCCAAATACTAACTTGTTTACTCGCCATTATAGCCCTGTCGTACAGGTCCAGGGCGATCTCCATTTTAGAGATGACAACAGGTAACATAACCAGCTGACAGGTGGTACAATAGGATTCCAATCTAGGAAATCGGGATCGTGCCCCTAGCAGAACAAGACAGTGGCTTTCCGAGCAGTAAGGGACGGATTTGGCAGGACTTATCTAATCTCTCTAACTGGAAAGTTTTCACATTTTCCTTAGACTTTGTGTTTTTTCTGATCATGTCTGGTTAGTATATGTGAAAACTGTGGAGCTGGATTTGGGAAGATTTGGTAATGGGTTGAGTGTGGAAAGTAAGGCAAAGGGAGAAATCACAGATGAGGCCCAGTTTCTGGGCTGCTATAATGGGTCGAACGTAGTGTCACACAGAGAGGCAGTGAAGAGAGCGGGGCATGCTTAATTTTCAGCACCTGCTAGAGTCTAGCTGTCAGGGTAACATCTGGAGAAGTGAGCCCTCTGAAATGGAGATATAAACTATAAAATCAGCAGCAGCATGCTCTATTTTAAAGAAAGGTTTCAGGGATATAGTTCTGGTTAAGACATAGTGAAAAGAAGGAGTAAAAAGCAGGGCTGAGAAACCCCAGCAGGTGGAAAAAGAGCAGGAGTATAAATACACAGAAGAACCTGAAACAGGAGAGTTTTCTTTCATGTGTGAGCATCTCTGTCCTCAAGCACGGTGCTCTCTGCGCTGGGCCAGAGACAGATGTGGCGGCCATACCTTAACACTTCTGGGCAAACCCCTCAGGACCATCAGGGTGAGGAAAGGTTGTGTGGAGGCGACTGCGATGAGGTCCGACTGCCGGGACAGGCTGGGTTCTGCCCATCATAGTTCAACCCGGGAATCTCTCTAGCATCACACAATAAAGTCTTACTTTCGGGTCCCCTGGGACTGAGACGAGTGACCTTGATCAGTTCCTTAGCGTCTCCGTTTCTGTTTGTTCAGCCATTTGAAATGAGGATCATGGCACGCATTTTCTTGTAACCCTCTGAACACTGAGACGAGGCAGACATAAAGTCTCACGTTGTTGTAAAAGGCTGCTGGAATACCCAACATCCCCCAACTGGAGCCCTCGGGAGCCCACGGTTTCCAGAACAGTCACGGTAGGGGACTGAGACACGGAGAAAATAAGCCACTTCCTGGCCAGAGCAGCCTGGCATCAGTGATCTGGTTGAAGGGAGGCTATAACCTGCAAGGGTATGTGAACTCTGCAGGTTGCTGCGCTGGTCCTGCCTGGGCTCCCCCTTCCGGCGACCATCCGTGAGGACAACCCAAGTGTGTTTCCCTCTCAGCTCTTCTCTTCTCGCACAAGCTCCTCCCCTCCTCGTCTCCTTAGATCGTCCGCTCTCCATCACTCACGAATGAATAAATATCTAAAGGAGATAGTGCTTCTTGGAGAATCTGCTTTTATCCCCTAAAATGAAAAACAGGTCTGCATAATGATACCATTTCTGTCCCAGAAATATGAAGAAAGAGGGACCAACATCTAATTATATATTTATCTAATTTGTGTAATAATCACGGCTTCCTCTCAATGGATGTTCCTACATATTGCCAGGATTATTTTCATTGTTATTACTATTACTTTGAAAAGCAGCCCAGTCAAGTCAAAATCCAAGGCTGAGGTGAGTGACCTGGAGCAGTTCCTTAGCGTCTCCGTTTCTGTTTGTTCAGCCATTTGAAATGAGGATCGTGGCACCCATTTTCTTGTAACCCTCTGGATGGGGCAGGTGTAAAGTCTCATGTAAAATGCTGCTCAAACAGAAACTGGAAAAAAGTGCTGAGAATTGTGATTCTAAGGAACCAGATGGCCAGCCCAGCTGGTCCTGGACGTTCTCTCCTAGAAGAAAGAATTGAAAACAGCAGAAGGGGAAAAATGAAAGTGAAGGCATGCTGAAGGAGCTGTATTCTGGGGTACAGCTGAACACCATGAAGTCACCATAGGCTTCTTCATACGGAGATTTCCCTCTCAAGGGCCCTAGTTACTCTCTGAGTCCATGCCTGGGGACCCGGGAATGGGAAGGTGTCCGGCCAAGCCACAGGCTGGCGGCATGCAAGGAATACTGATACAGCGGTGGCCGAGTGGAATCTTTCGTGGAGCTCAGGAGTGGAGCCATCCCCTCTCTGAGCAGCCAAGTCAGCCGGCCTCTGAGCCCTCATGGAGCCCTGGTATGA
>NW_004567107.1:66207254-66212131 GCF_000260355.1 Condylura cristata | reverse complement strand
TACTACTCCCCTCAGCAGTGGATTTCAGTAAATCTGCCTGTTGGTCTCTCTACTCTGTCTCTGGTGAGTCTTCTAACCCCCCAGACCTGTGGCCTACACCCCTGATTCTTCTCTACAATCATGTCACACTGGAAGCTTAGGGCCATATCTAGCATAGACAGGACAGATGTCTGTTATGAAATGAGTGACAGTGGTCTCTACCCTCATAGCTTTATGGGGGCATCTCACCAATAGAGGGCCTCCCTGGTAGCATAGGGGTTAAATCCTCAGCACTATCACTGCTGAGGCCTGAGTTTAATCCCCAGCCAGGGAGGTGACCCACATGGCAGTAGACCTCTCCTGTCTTACCCGCTGCTCCCCTTAGCAGTGTATTTTAGTAGCTCTGTCTGTCCTGCTCCCGACTCTGGCTCTGATGAATCCTCTTACTAACTCCCGCCCCATGCTTCTGGTCCAGTTCTTTTATGCAAAATAAATAAATAAATATTTTTAAAAGATACCACAAATAAGGGCAGTTCGAGTGAAGAATTCTGTCATGAGCAGAAAAGTCAGACACAGTTAAAAAGATCAGTGGTGCCTCTAAGAAAGAAACATTGCCATTTATTCATGTAAAAGCTTTTGAGCCTTATTCTAGATCAGGATAGTACAGCTGTGGAGAATATAGGGACATACAGATTTGAACCCCAATTTCTAACATTTCCATTTTATTCCATGACCTGTGGAGTCCAGAGCACTTTAAAATTGACCTTGGGAAAGCTTGGGTATTCCTGAAAGAAAGATTAACACCTTCAAAGTTGCTCACCTGAAAAAGTACAGTGTCTGTCCAGGGTCCTCTTGAACTTCCCTCTGGTAGCACTTTTGATAAATGAAGTTGAGTAAGTGAGAAATAAGTAAGAAAATGCTCCTCAGAAAGTGGCCCAAATCAAACTTGGAGAGATGTGTGTGCCATGCTAAGGAGCTGAAACTGCAAAAAGGAAGGCACTGAGAATTTAAAAACAGGAGCTACCATCCAGTTTATGTTTGGAAAGTTGCAGGGTGACTGTGTGGAAGATAGAGAAGTAACACTGGGATTTGGAACTGCCAGAGGTGGCCCATGGGAATCAGGACATGTACTCCAGTTGGTGTGAGTGAGAATCAACATGTTGAGGAGGCAAATATGTTGAGAGAATAGAAGAAGGACCAGAAAAGGAGGATCCACATTGGAAGCTCTGAGATAGCTGTGATGTCTCCAGTCTGGATGGGTGTCTAGATGGAAGGTGATTGCCTGATGGGAAGAATACAAGTAGGCCTGGAGAATGAGTCCTCTTGAAAATCATCTGTGTTTGTGGTTTCCCTATATCCTCTGGTAGAAGCGAGAAAAGATAATACTGACAGATTTGTCCATGAACTCCAATCTTGAAGCCATAGAAGTAGATGAGAGCCCCAGAGAAAGGCTGTAGAGAAGTGGCAAAGGGCAGAAGACTGGGAATATCAATGCCAAGGCATATGTGAAAGAAATAGAACCAAAGATCCTGTTCCTCTTCTCCCTCCTCCCCTCCCCACAGAATGTCTCTGGCTTATAGTTGTTAGTTGATGTTCGTTTTTACTTTATTACAATTGTTTTCTCCTGATCACTTACACTCTGAAAATGAGTGAAACCATCAGTATTTTTCTTTTCTTTCTGGCTTATTTCACTAACCACAGGGATTACAACTGAGATGAAAAAACTGTACAAAATGAAGAAACATGTGAACATGTGGAAATGACAGAAGGAAGAACTTAAAATGGAAGGTGTAGGAAGAACGTTTTCTGTGAGACTGTTAGTTTCTAGGTGCGGTCCACAAGTCTCCTGTATGAGTCAGGGAGGAAAAGCATGGTACACTCAAACAGGATAATTTAGGGGAGTTTAACAAAGAGATTATTTACAAAGATGTGAGTGAGGTGTAGCGGAATCAGGAAGAATGCTACAACTGCTTGAGGATAAGACTCCATTGACTGAACTTACTGATTAGGAGGTGTTTCCTTACATTTTATGAGAGCAATGTGAAGTGCACAATATTTTTAATGAGAATTAAAAGTATATCCACACACAGAATACAACAGATCCAGCAACGAGAGGTATCTGGAGAATAAATAAAGCAGCTGGAAGAGACAATAGGGGCAGGGGTTTGTCTTGAGGCAGCAGTTTGTCTGAGCCCTCTCTCAGAGGGCTAAGACTGCATTGTCTCATTTGTGTTTGTAGTATAATGGTAATAAAGCTTTTGATGAGCAAAAGATTCATGATTGGTGATAATTATTAATGAGTGATTCATTTATTAAGAGAGATAAAGAAAATTAACAGAGTGAGAGGTCTGGGAGGAAGTAAGCAAGAGCCTTCTAATGTAAAAGCACAGGAAAGCGTGCTCAAGAAAAGAGGCCTCCAGTTCAAGCTGTGAACTCCCCCCCCTTTCATGTTTAATGTAAATATGTAGTAGAACAAACAGGGCCCAGGGGTTCTGCCAGGGCTGCGATGTGGATTGTCACTCTGACAAGGTACAGAGAGTTGCTGTGGTAAAGAAAGACATCCTGGTAGGCTGGAGGGAACAGACCACATGACAAAGGACATTTTGAGCTAAGAAAAATGAAATATGCTGTCACATTTGCTTCTATTTCAGCTGTGTCAGAAGGAAAATTCTGTATATGGCTCAGAGGGCTGAGACCTGAAGGAGGTGGGTGGATTGTGTGCTGGTAATGGTCGCTCCTCAGGGCCTGGCCCTGTCTTTCTTCCTTGGCCCTATTGTCTTTTTCATATACCAAGTTAATTCTTAGGAGCTGTGGGAGGATGACTGTTTTCCCTAGACTCCAGTCTTGTGCCTCTTTCATAAATTTCTGATAAGTTCTCTAGGCTCATGTTTGTAAATTCAGGAAATGTAGGCGGTGGCTAAAGCTATAGACTGTTACAGATGATGCCCCATGAGGGGCTTGGTGGTGAGCCTAGATAGCCCCAGGGAAATTTTCTTAAAATGTTGCATTTTGAGGGTAAAGAAATAGATAAGAAATATAAGGGACTGCGTAAGGAGACACAGATTCAGTCAGTCTTTGGTATTCAGATCTTCAGCATTTGGGGTCAGTGGATTTTAACCCACCCATCTTCCAGAAGGCTGTTGTAGGCCTCTGAAGGTGAGGCCTCCAGCAGCCAACCTCCCAGAGGAGAAGTTCAGAGGCTTTGGAAGTAGCTGAGCAACTAAGTTGATTCTGGTTTTGTTGCTGCTACAGCCTGGCAGAGAAAGCAAAGACCCAGAGCTGGGCACCTTGCTGAGCTGTGTAGTGTGGCTGTTTGTCAGGTCATTCAGCCACTGCAGCTGCTGTCTTGAGTGTCGCTTGTTTGATGCTCTTCTGGGGCACCCAGGCAGCTCTAGGAACATTTCTGTTGTCCTTGTGTGTTGGATCCTGGGCTAGAGTCTGGCTTCCACATGCCCCAGGTCAACAGAAGCAGGAAGATGTCATCTTGGACATGTGGCGTATTGTTTGGGAAAGGAGATCTGTGTCCTCAGTGGCAGAAAGACACCATCTTAGCTGCTTCTGTTTAGTACTAAAAAACACTGCACACTATTTTGGGTGAGGTAAACAACCATTTTGTCCTCAGTAACTCTGATTTTTCCTGGTTTGTTAAATAAATCCCACTATTGTTGGTCTCTGAGCTAAGTGGTCTTGCAATTGTGTGCAGGGGTCAAGAACTCAGACCAATAAACCACCTGGGCAGTGTCCTCAGCCAGTTGTAGTACCCTTGTGTCAGAAAGAAGAAACTGTCCTGTGTTGTCCTATCTTCTCCCTTCACCTTATTCAACAACAAACACTGATCAGCACAGTTTTATCCCAAGTTCTGACACTTTAAAATACTGAAAAGAACTAAGCCATGAAATATTATCCCTCTTGGGTTCTCTCACCCTCCACTTCTGATGTGTGCTGTTGGGGCAGAACACAGCATTGTGATGACCGCCAGAATACTTGCAAATCCTGTTAGTGCTCCCTGGAGTCTCCCTGTGTTTGAGCCAAAAAATGACTCATAGATGATCAGTTTCATGGTGCTAAACCCCAATCCCATGACAACATCATACTTCATTGGTTTTGACAGTCCCTTTTGTAACTGGATCTTTAACAGAATTAAGTTGCTCTTACAACCACTCTCATAGAGCAACATTGGTTGTGCTGGTTAATTCACCAATCAAGGCCATTAATTTATAATCTGGATATTATATAGAAACCATGAGACAAAATATCATTATGGGTTGGGACATGCTATAGTTACGGTTTCTAGGAAGTGCCACTTGGGTATTCATTTGTTTTTACTATGTGAATAGTCTAATCAGGAAATTGTCTGAATGCTTCTCAGCATCCCCTCAAAGGTGGTTTCCATATTTGCATATATTTTAAAAAACAAGAAAATTTGAATCAGCATTCGAGGAGGAAATGTTAATGAACTTTGTGGCTCACTCTACAACTCTTTTGCTTCAAGTTAACTCTAGCCCAACAATATCAAGACAAATAATTACAAGTAATATCAAAATTGTAATTATTTAGTATTGAAAAGTTTTAGGTAGTGCACATTCATTCTTTTCTTTAATCCTCAAAATAATCGTATAACAGAAGATGACTATTATCCCCATTTTATTAATAAGGAATCTGAACTTTAATTGATCAGGATAGAAGTTCAAAATCACATGGCTAAGTATGGCAGTCAGGATTCAAGTTTGGTCTCTAATGCCAGAATTCTGATCCTAACTTCTAAGCAAAGTGGAGGAGAGGGGAATGAAATTTGACTTAATGTTATTCCATATTTTTACTTATGTTTACTTTTGTATTTTTCATCTTTTTGTAATGCTTTAAAGGCACAGCAAAAACACAACTAATGGGCCCTCTCC
>NW_004567107.1:66194054-66206424 GCF_000260355.1 Condylura cristata | reverse complement strand
AAGAGAGAGAGAGAGATTTATTTATGCATACAGAACTCGGGTACAGGCCCAAGGTGGAGGGTGAAAGGATTCACCAGAGACAGAGTGGGGAGCAGAAAAGACAGATCCACAAAGTACAGTGCTGAGAGGAGCAGTGGGCAGTTCAGGAGAGGTCTGCTATGCCCTGTGGGTCACTTCGAGGATGGGGATGAAACTAGTTTGCAGTGTTGCACTTTAACCCACTGTGTCACCGGGAGGGCCTCTCAGATTTCTTTAGTTTAATTTTTGTATAAACACAATTGTTTATAATTTATAAACAATTTCTTCAATTTATATTAGGCTGAAATGAAATATTCATCATTATGTATTTTTTACCATCGCTCAATGTGATATCATATTTACAACAAAGAACATCTGGCTATTTTCAAGTGGAGAAGTCTTCATGCTTATGAAATGTAACATTCAATAAATAATTCTTCTGCTATTATGCTGAATCAATAGATTTCAGATACTTAGCTATTTGGATAAGTTTCTTAGAAAAGGCATTTGCTTCTTTAATTATTAATTTATTTAATTTTAAGTGACATAGTATCACCCCATCAGGCATTACCACAACAGTACACTCACCACCAACCCACAGATATTTTACTACCAGAGACCACTGTGATTCTTTCTCTCTCTGTTCCTTCCCCTCTCCCACTCCCTTTCCACCTTGGTGTTTCAGTTCTATAGGCAGGTCTCAAGGGTTCATTTTTCAGCTTGTCTTTACCTATTAATTTAGTTATTTTATGTTCCACATATTAATGACACTATCCAGTATTGGTCTTTCTCCTTCTGACTTATTTCACTTAGGATGATGCTTTCAAGCTCCATCCATGGTGCTGCAAATAGCATGAGCTTATTTCCTTTTGTTCACTGAATAGTATTCCACCTTCTTTATTCACTCATCTGTGTGTATGTCTGTTAGTTTCAACTTTCAGAAGGATTCTTAAGCCTTCCCTTACCAAATGGAAAATAAACCCATTTATGCATTTCTTCATTAATGTATGAGTTCATGTATTTATCTTTCTATCAAATACTGACTTAGCCACATTTAAGTGAGTGTGGAAATGTATACCATTTAAGTTGTAATATAGTATATGTATATATAGTTTTCCCAATATTGTATGGAAATATAATAATGTAATATTTTATACTATGCTATATATATAATGATCCATATTTTATAGAATGCCAACCATATAAGTAGTATTTATTATAATATTTCAGGCAAATATTAATAGTGAAATTATAGGTGATTTCAAATTTTTGTTCTTCCAACTTTTCTAGAATGCAAAGTTATGTAGGTGCTTAGAAAATACTTAATGAGAGGAAACAACCTCATGGTACAGCTGAGAGACACCCCTTGTCCCAAGATCTATTACATGGGTCACAACCTTATTTGAATTTAGAGTGACAGATATCTTGAAGCTCATTCTGAGGAGAAGGCATCTGACTCATCCCACAGACACCCATACACCCTACCTCTGTAGCTTATGTGACTATTAATATTTTATCAAATTTTTAGGGACACAGAGTGTAAGTAAATCATCCTATTTCCTCATTCCTTAAGTGGAAAACAAAACTCATTTTCTTGATCTGACAGTATCTATACATCGAAGAGTCTCTCCAACTATGTGAACTTGATAAAAGACTCCTTCTCCTACATCCCTACTTATCAAGCTCTTTCAGAGCAGGTGAACATTGGACTCTGAACTTTGCCTCATGTTCACTCACATGGACATTCACACTCACATTGGCACAGCCACAGACTCACACACACACTCACATTGGAAAATATGGATAATGCGGGTCTTGCCCTACAGGTTGCAGTTTGTCAACTCTGACCTTCTAATGCCCACTGTGGGACAGTGACCCCTGAGAGCCAGAGAAGCCCTCGTCTATTCACACCCCCAGCACCCAGCTCCCCATCCCCCTTCACACAAATGACACCAGCAGAAGACAGGCTGCCCTGCACAAATAATGAGGGGCTAACTGTCTAAATATAAAGGCGATTTTGTGTATGTCTTCCTCAAATGTTAAGGAAATTCAGCAAGTCCCAAGCTTCAAGGCAGTTGGGTCTGGTTTCTGGAGGACAGGGCCCTCGGCTATGGAGGGAAGGAAAGAGTAAGGTTATCCTAAAGGGGGCAGAGTGTGCTCTATCAGCTAACTTGGAACAAAATCCCTCCATGTGATTATGAATATGATGGAGGCAGGGTACAGGTGTCTGTGGGGTGCATGAGCTGCCTTCTCCCCAAAAAGAGCTCAAGGCTGCATCACCCTAAATTCGGGCAGGGCTGAGACCCACACACTAGCTGCGGCGACTAGCAGGGTGGCCTTCGACTGCACCATTAGACTGTTTCCTCTCATTAAAGTCTTCAGGAAATTTAAGAATCTTTTAATAAGCTTTAATAAACTTTCAATGTGCTGTGAATATCAAAAACAACATGTGTTCAATAAGGCAACTATTATGAGCCTAGAACCAAGGAGTGTGGAGTATAAAAAATGATATTGTCTCCCCAAGAACTTAACAGAAAAAGTAAGAACATTAAATAATCAAAACTGTAAGACCATTGAATAACAAAAAATATCACCATGGCAGAATGTACATATTGTAAGTATATTATGAATATGAATTTGCCCAGAAACACTTGGATCTAAGGGATGCACTGCTTTCTTATTCTTTCAGATCAGATAAATCTGGTTTCAAGTTGGTACCTATATGATTAGTAGAATATCTGATGTCAGTATTTGTGGGCTCCTTTTGCTCCTCTATTGTATTAGAGAAGAATCCTGTTTATTCTGGCCCTTAATCAGTGAGACGAGGCTTGCTCACTCCTTGGCTACTAAACCTTCTATTGAGGAAGGCTGGCCTTCATCATGACTCATACACACATGGATAATAGGAGGGAAAATATACCACTTCTTATGGTGCAGAGCTCAGACCCTGGTAGGGCGGTGGGAGAGCCTTACCTCCCCTTTCAAAACCTCAGTATTGTATCTCAGTAGGAACGAAGTTACTAGAACACCTCTGGGTGATCCTGTTTCCAGGCAGCGTGGGGCAGGTATGCCCACTTTGACATGCCCAAAGAGAAAGGAGGCATGAAACTCTAGGGAAGACAAAGCAAAATTTAATATCTCAATAGATTATCCCAGATATTCATGTGCGTAAGAAAGGGGATATACCTTATAAACCACAGTGTCTTACTTAAGAAGGAGGTGATTTTTCCGATGCATTTGCCAAACTGGGATGGACTGCAGTTCACACCTAATTTTTTCCCAACATCCTCCTAAAACACACGAATCATAGCACTATTTGACTGGAATGCCCAGGCCAGTCTGAGCAACATACTAGGAAGAGCTTTGAGCTTCCCTGGGCTAATGGAAAACACTTCTTGGTCACCAAGACCCTGTGAAAGGCAAGCACACCTACCTAGCTTACAGTCATTTTTCTTCTCTATGGATCCTTCTTTCGAAGATAGATGAAATAACAATGTGCTTCTAGGCAATCTCAAAAAATTCCTCCAGTACTTAACTTTCTAGGAATCATTTTTTTTGCCTTATGTTCTTTTATCCAAAGCATACTTTTATCTGCCAGATCTTCTGTGTACATGTTCCCAGGAGATAGGGCGGTGGTGGTGGTGAGTCTGACTTCAGACAGGCCTGGATCTGAACATAAATTTCAGTTCCAATTCTGACTAGCTCTGAGATATTAAACAATTTCTAAACTTCTCAGAAGCCATTTCCTCAGCCAGACAGTACTAATTCTCCCCTCTGAGTACAGCTGTGAGCACTGAATAGGTACTGGGTGAGTCACCATACACTGCCCCTGCCTGACTGTGAGGAGAGATGTTGTAACAGATGCTCCCTCATATCTGAGTGGAGAGGCTTGACAAACTGTCAGGACAAATAGGAGACTTGATTTGGGGTAACTGATAGAATCTCCCCTTTCCCACTTCTGAATTCCTCTCAGGCAAGCTCAACATTTAAAAAATATAATTTAGTGATCATGTTCTTCCAGTTAGTTCATATTTGTAGTCTTAGAGATTCAATCTTTAGAAAGTTACCACCAACAACCCTTAAGAAAAGGCTTGGCAATGTGAGTAATATCCAGCCATTATCTGAAGATAAATGATTAGTTTTCTTGCAAAGCAGCAGTCATCCCCACAACTGAGACAGGTCAAGTTCTCCTAGGATGTCATATCATGAGCACAGTTTCCACAGTCCCCTTGAAAGCAGAATACGTAGAGGACTTCTGCAAATGCTCGGTGATGATATCAGTTATTGGATCTGAGTCATGGTCATGCCTTGAAATTGTTACAGTAGATTTCAAAAAGGTCACAAAGTCTTTGCAGTGCCTCTCAATGAGGAGAGTCTGTTACTCCAGCTTTTCATTCTAGACTGTACTTGTGACTTTGTTTGACCATAGAATGTTGTGGAAATGATGAATCAATCTGGAAAGCTACCTTGTGACTCCCATGTAAAGAAGTAAGTCTAGCCTCCCAGAAGATGAAAGACCATATGGAGAAATACCCAGGTAACCCTGGCCCAGAGCCAACACATGCTACCAGTCATGTGATGAGGCCATCTTAGCCCAGCTGCAATCCCACCATGAATGTAGCCACATGGATGACACCAAAATCATTAGAAGGTCTACCTTGCCAATAACAGTTGAAAAATAATATTTCATTGTCATCTTTAACCACTAAGTTTGGCAGTGGTTTGTTATATAGGAATGGTTAACAGAAACAGTTCCCAAGGGATTATTTTCCATAAGAATTCAATTCCTCAACCCAGAACCCCAAGAAGTAAGAACAAAGGTCAAAGCAAACCTCTAGCATAAGCAAATAAGGTCTGTACACCCAGATACAATTTAGGTATTAAATCATGATTCCCACATGACTCGCCTGGTCTCATACCTAGCATACCCTCTCTCAACTCTACTAAGTTCAATACTTAATTATATATGAATAACATATAATATATACAATATCTGTGCAATAACATTGTGTTAAACTATTCTAAATTAATATACAACAAATTATTAAAATGTAATATACTTTGTCATACATATGCTATGTATAATAACTGTGCATGATTCTGTGCGTGAATCTGTTAACACCTTGGACACTTCTGGTTCTACTGCTCCTTGTTTTCTCTGCTTTTCATATTCCCAAAGGCTTCTGCTATTTGTTCTTCTTTATCTTTAGGACACTTGTAATCTGTACCAGTTCAATAAGACATGAAGAGTGAAAACTAAATAGTCTAGTTGCCTCTAATTCAAATTATAAATAAATAAACATACAAATAGAGAAATTGGGAGAGTACTTTTTGCTGATGAGAATGTTTTTAAAGTTTTTATTGCATACTCCCCCTGCCAATCAACAAAATGTTGTTTTAAAGTAACTGGTTCTCAACTAAGGGCAACTCATACCCCTGACCTGGGGACATTTGGCAACATTTGGGGGACATTTTTGATTGTCATACTGGAAGGATGCTATTGGCAGCTGCAGCAAGTAAATGTTGAGTGCTTCTAAATACCCTGCAGTGCACAGGACAGCCCCACAACTAAGAACTTTTTTAACCCAATTCTTATCCCATGCTATCTTTTAAGATAGTAAGCTTTGTTTTAGAATGGTTGCAATTTATATAAAAATTCTGAAGTTATGGGCCCTCCCTTGTGGCGCAGTGGGCTAAAGCACAGCACAAAGAAGCTTAAGCCACTTCCGCATGAGTTCGATCCCCGCCTGCCCCGGAGGTGACCACATGGCGCGGCAGACCTCTCCTGACCCGCCCGCTGCTCCCCTCAGCAGTGTATTTCATCGATCTGCCTGTTCTGCTCCCCACTCTGTCTCTGGTGAATCCTCTCACCCTCCACATCTCTGGCCTGTACCCCAGTTCTGTACGAATAAATAAATAAATCTTAAAAAAAAAATTCTGAAGTTATATAGGGAGTTCCCAGGTGTCTCAGTCTTAGTCTCCCTATCTATCATTAACATCCTACATTGGTGTGGTGCATTTGTTACAATTAATAACACGCCCCAGTCTCTGAAATTCTCACTATCATTTCCTATTCCCCCCAAAGAGATATACTGCTCCAGAGCTGGGCACCCACTTCTTGGTAAGACATGGCTTCTGGCCCCAGTGCTAAGCCAGAGGGTATCCTGGGAAGGAGCCAGTGCTAGGAGTAGGAAGCTGTCCAGGAGAGGACACCAGAGATGAACATAAGGGCAATGTGGTAGGGAGAGAGGAGCCAGGGGTGGTGGATGGGTGAGAGCTGTTGAGCCAGCCAGTCACCTGCTTCCACTACCACCATCTTCGCTGGGATCACCACATGAGACAGTTTGCACAAAAAAAGAAATTCCAAATACCCAAAGCACTGTCTCTGCTGGGAAGAATCCCTTGTCTGTGAGTAAACAGGGACACCAAACATAGCAGAGCCGCAGAAGGACTGAGGGCAGAAGCGTGGTGCCTTCCACATGCCCAGCCACAGGCTTTGCCAAGAGCTGTGTACATCATCTTACCTGTCTTCTGGGGACTCAGGTCCCACCGCTGAGCTAACTGCATGCTGGGCCTCTGTTTCTCCTTTCAAGTACAAAATAGCCTGAAAAACCTAGCCCCTTCTTCTTGCAGACCACATTCCCAGAAACCTTCACGCCTGATAGCTGTAAATGTGGCCAATGGATGTGCTAACAGTGCAGGCTTTTGCCCTTGGTTTGCAATCAGCCATATGCTCATCAGTATATTGGCTATGATTTTAGAGGTGGCCTTGTTAACTAATGGACTAGGTGGGAGAGATCCAAAGCTTTTGTTCCGAGTGGCTGGAGGCTGGTTACTCCTAACAGAGGAAAGAAGCAACCTTAGTTAAAACATCTGGAAAGTGTATAGTGACAGGATGGGAGATATCACCTCAACTCTGCAGATCAGGGTTCTATCTACCCTGAAGGGGCCAGTTGGGCCTTTGAGCCCCCTTCCACTCCTCTTCCCTCCATCACGTGGCCCCACTGAGAAGAAGCCCCTGGGCTCCCGAAGCTCACTTCGTAACAGCTGAGAAGATTCCAGAAGGCAGCTGCCGCAGCCCCCCAGCTTCTACATCCTCTCCTGAAGTTGTCCTCACAAAACACTCATTCCCCACAGTGTGGCCAGGAAAACAAATGCATTTCTGTTGTAAATCCACAAGACTTCAGTTTGGGGTTAAAAGCATAGAAAATCATAGTATCAGTTATCAGTGTTGTAGCTCTAATGTTACCCTAGTCAAATCACTGCTGATTAAAACCAGTCTTGTTAATAAACCACAGGCTTTATTTCTCCGCAAACGTCTATAACCACTTTCTGCAACCCCTATTAAATGGCAACCCCCCCCCCAAAAAAAAACAAAAAAAACAAAAAAACACAGCTTTGGAGTCCAAGTGCCGCTTATTCCCCAGAGAAAAAAAGAAGGGAACAGAAAGAAATGGTTCTTTTTTCCCTCACCTTGCCCCCACTTAATGGAGCCAAACCATTTTCATAAGTAGAGGGAGACATCAGTAAGAGCAAGCGGGCACTATCAGGGGT
The DNA here is from genome assembly GCF_000260355.1 of Condylura cristata. Taxonomy (NCBI): domain Eukaryota; kingdom Metazoa; phylum Chordata; class Mammalia; order Eulipotyphla; family Talpidae; genus Condylura; species Condylura cristata. The sequence goes on along the minus strand of NW_004567107.1, from coordinate 66,198,852 downwards.
CTGCAGCATTAGATCAGCTGCAAACCGTCCACCTCCGCCTCCTAAAATGAGCGCGTTTGCCGGCAGCTCCCCGCGTCTGACTCACATCCTTATTACCTCCTTCTCCTCTCGCTTTCCCCTCAAGGGACTGATTTTTCCTCCCATCTAAGCCAAAAAGAATTTCTCTGGATTAAGGGGACTGATGAAAGCATTTTTAATATTTGAGTTCGGGTTTGCAAGCTCCATAAAACCCACATTTCCCGCTGGCTGCTTTGTCTTTACCCCACCCCCACCCCTCCACACACCCTCTCTGTCAATAGTTTTTCTCCTTCATTTGCTCCAGCCAAGGACCTTCTCCACATGGGGTTTCTGCACCCCCCTTCCGCAGCATCCCCTTAGGACTGCCTTCCCTCCACTGCCTCCCTCTTGGCCCCAGATGCAGGAGGTAGCATTTAAGAAAATGGGGGTGGGACATATATGGCATCTTTCATGTTGATGCCATATGTCTCTCAAATAAAGACTGGTTTGACAAGGTGCTGAGCGGCTCAAAGGCAAACATGCTTCAAGCCTGGAGGGGAAAGTTTTGACCATTCATTCCAGAGAAATCTGGAACTTTCCTCATCCACCCCACCTTTGACTAATAAGGAGGTGAAAAGAAGGGAAGCAGTATTTTCCCAGAGCCTGAACATAATGGCCTTTGTTCTTTGTCCTCCCAATGGGCATCATTGTTACACAGCTTTCCCTTGCTCCTCACCATAGCCATAGTGGTAGTGTTGCCAGCTTTACCTTAAATTTCAGAAACCCTTGAAATAATCATTTGTAAACAGACTTTTGCTTAGCACTGCAAAATCCAGTCCAATTAAATGGTCCTTGGGAAGCAAAAGATCAGTTTTTCTTTTGAAAAATCACTGTGGATTGAACCATCCTGCTACAGCTCTGAGCTTGGAGTCTGAGATCTGACTGCTTTAAGTGACAAACACCCAGACAATGACAGCACACCCAACAGCTGCCTGCCTGGTTGTACCAAAGACCCTCCTGGCTTCTGGGTAAAGCACTACTTTAAGACAGTTCATAGGGCCCTCCTTGGTGGCACAGCAGGTTAACGCACAGCAGAAGAAGCTAAAGCCGCTTCAGCATGAGTTCGATCCTGCCCCCCTGCTCCCCTCAGCAGTGTACTTTGTTAGTCTGCCTGTTCTGCTCCCCACTCTGTCTCTGGTGAATCCTCTCACCACTCCTGCACCTCTGGCCTATACCCCAGTTCTGTATGCAAAATAAATAAATCTTTTAAAAAAAAAAACAAAAAAACAAAAAACAGCTCATAAACATCTGCCTCCAAATGCCTTACTCTGACTTTTCCATCCCATGTCTTCTCCAACTCAAATCCAATTGCATCAGTAATAATTATTTTCAAATGGTGGCAATATACTAAATGACATGTTAATGACAGATTTGTGATGACCTCCCCAAAACTGTTCCTTGTAAGGGAACATGATAAATACCATCTCAAGATACAGCACCCAGAAAAGACTAACACAGAATAACCAAAATTGGTTCATCTTTTTGTCCAGTGAGTATATTTTAAAGTGATTTGTTTACTTTTTGCACACTATCAGTTTTAATATTGATTACATAATGACCATGAATGTTTCCCCTTTATGTATTTTAGTAACAAGAACCATCAAATAATCATCTCATTGGTGTTTCTCAATAAAACTAGAAAAAATAATGCATTTTGGATCAAGGACAACTGCCTCATAATTGATGGTATTTAATATCAACAGTTATTCTGTGGGGTAGGCATTATAAATCACACAAGGCTCGGAGAGATTGAGTCACTTACTCGAGATCATTCATCATCATTTCCATGGTTGTCATCATTATTGCCATGTGTGTTCTTTATTTGGCACAAACTTTAGACTGAAGACTATTTCACAATTTTTTTTAAACACAATTTATATTTCCCTCAATATTATTGGATCAGAGGTATTTTATATGTCACTATTCAATGACTAAACTGAGGTAAAAGATTCACCAACTTGCCCAAGATAACAAAATTCATACATGACTTGTAATTCACATCCAGGGCAATGACTTCTAAAGCTCATGATGGCAATGACTTCTGAAACTCATGATGAAATGATTTTAAAATTTATCTACAAATTACTTACATTGCTCACATCTAATGGTAAATACTATTAAGGAAAGCAATTTGAACTTAACTCAAAAAAAGACTGCCATAAGTCCCACAGTCTCATTCTTGGGCACCTATCCAGAGAAGATGAAACCATCAAAGCTACAACAACAACAAAAATATGTTCTACAATGCCCATAGCAACATTATTTACAAAAGTTGGGACATGAAAACAGTATATCTCATCAACTGAAGACTGGATCTAGATTTTGCAGTATAGTCACATTAAGGGAAGATTAAATGCAACCTGTCAGCAAAATGGAAGGAGTTTGAGAGAAATATATGTAATAAAGTCAAAATGATAAAAATAATTGACATTTACATAGCAAATGATTTGATTTGATAAAATACTTACAAAAACATCAATAAACACCATGAGGGCTCTGAGCTTCAGAGAGAGGACAAGGGATACAGAGATGTAAAAGATGGTATAAAAGTATAACTCAACTAGGTAATTATTTGTACATATTAAAATAAATATTGACATCATGGTGAAATACAGAGTTGGGGATCACCTTCTCTACTAAAAATAACTATAAAAAATATTTGGTCAAAGGCAGATTCTAAGTTTCCCAAGAGAGCCCCAGGGTTTTTCCATAGAGGACTTGGTGGATTGCTGTAGGAAAGGAGTGGGAGTTGATGAAGGGGGTTATCGCCAGGAAAGCTGATGGGAGGGAGACAGCCTACAGAGCCTGGTGAATTTTACCAGAGGGAATATTCAGAAAGGCAATATAATCACACACAGGTGCAGATCTGGCTGAGACCACTGAGGATGAAGAAAGCTCCTCCCTCCCCAAAGTAATAGAAGAGTAATCAGGAGGAACCATGCCAGATGCTGTTGAAAGATAGCAGAAGGAAGAAGCAGTGAGAAGAAGCTGTCCCCCTCTCTTGGAAAAATCAAGGCAGCACACTGGACTTAGAGTCTGGCTCTCTCTCATAATAGATGGTGGCAGCACTGGCTGCAGAGACAGCTGTGGAGACAGCCATCACTTACAGCAATGGATGGTAGGGCATAGAGCTGCCCAAGTCTTTGGGGCGGAGTTAGAGCCCCAGAGAACATGGCTATTCCCCTCCCAGGAGACACAGGTTGGCAGACCATGGCCTGTATCAAAATGGAGCGGCAGAGTGGCAGAGCTGAAAGTTAGGATAATGAGAGCACTGGACAGTGTTTGCTGTGAAGAGAAAGGGGAGGAAGCAGAGGTGGCCAGCCTCTCTCCCCCTCAAGACTGAATCCTGGTATTTAAGATCCACACCCCCCTTCTGCCCACACCTCCCATCAGGGTACATAAAGAGTGATAAGTAATACTAAACTGACATTACCTCAACCTCAAAAATACAAATAACACAGCAAAACACAAAATAGAAAATAAAAAGGAGAAGAATTGAAGTTCTGCAATATATACAGAGGATAGAGAGATCAAGGACATATCAGACAAAGACAACAATATTAAAAATGCTAAATGAGCTATTAGAAGTCAGTCAAAGCCAGATAGACAGATGCAAAACCTTAGAAAGGAGATTTGGGAAGAAAAAGAATTCTTCACCAAGAGATTGTAAATATTAAAGATACACCGAAAAAGACTACAAATGTGATGAAGACAAATGTAGAAAGTGTTTTAAATAGAATTAAACTGGCAGAAGAAAGAATTTCAGAAATAGAAGCCTCAAATGTACAAGTAACCCAGTTAGAAGGGGAAACAAAACTTATGAAAAAAATTAATAAATTCAGTAAGAAATGTGAAACTCATTTAGAAAGGGAAGTATGATAGATATTCCAGGAAAATAGAGAAAGAGGGAAGCAGTGACTGCACTGAAGGAAATAATACTAAGAAATGAATATGCATTATTCATTAAGAAATGAATAATCGTAGAAAATGAATAATCGTAGATAGCCAGGATGCAGAGAAAAATCCCTTCTAAATGCAGAATGGCCTATGCCAAGACATATCATTGTTAAACTATCAAAAAGTAAATATAAAGAAAAAATGCATAGGAAACCAGGAAAAAGAAGGTAATTTGTATAGGTATCCAAATTGGGCTTTCCTCAGATGTCACCCCAGTCACTCTCCACAGTGAAGAGAGTGGCATATAATGTCCACAATCCTAAACACAAGAACTGCCTGACAGGAATACACTATCCTGCAAGATGATCATTCAAATAATAATGTGAAATAAAGGCTTTCCCATGCAAACAAAAGGTAATGAGACCTATCCTCTGAGAAATGTGAAAGGAGTTCTGTAAGAGAAAAAAAAACAAGAACACAAAACCCTGAACAAAATGACAATAGTAATACAAACGCTGAAACATAAACAAGAACATTATGTGTCCACCAGAAAGCACTAAAGGGGAGGGGAAATCAAGGACAGAACCTATACACTTAAATGTTGGAGAGTTGATACCAGCTTATAAGGGACTTTTTTAACATACCTCCCATAAAGCCAAAAATCTAGATCAGTGGCACACTACAGAAGAAATGAAGACACTGAAGGAACAATCACTAGGAAAAGTCGTGTAGATGAAAAAGCAGGAGAAATAATAATCACCCTCAATGTGAATGAGGTGAACTTGACATTTAAAAGGGACACAATCGGGCCCTCCCTAGTGGCGCAGCGGGTTAAAGCACTGCA
>NW_004567107.1:66125353-66193407 GCF_000260355.1 Condylura cristata | reverse complement strand
GGCCAGAGATGCAGAGGGTGAGAGGATTCACCAGGAACAGAGTGGGGAGCAGAACAGGCAGATCGACGAAGGACACTGCTGAGGGGAGCAGCGGGTGGGCCAGGAGAGGTCTGCCACGCCATGTGGATCCCCTCTGAGGCAGGGGGGGATCGAACTCATGCGGAATTGGCCTAAGCCTCTTAGTGCAGTGCTTTAACCCGCTGCGCCACCAGGGAGGGCCAGAAGGTCTATTTTCTTATCTGATAAGCTGAAATTTCAGCCAAAACTGATCTCCAGAGACATTGATCAAGAGAATGATTCATAAAGAATATATAACTCTTATTGATATTTGTACACCTAACACAAAGGCACCAATTATGTAAAACAACTACTAGATCTAAAGCAACTCATTGGCAAATACACATCAATAGTGGGGGACTTCAAGACACCCCTTACAAAAGTATAGATCATCCAAACTAAACAATAACAAGGAATTAAGGGCCTTAAGTGAAATGTTGGACCAGATGGACTTAATGGACATTTGCATGTTTTCTAACCCAAAAGTAAGGAATATACATTCTTCTCAAGTGCACATGGAATGTTCTTGATAATAAATCATATGCTGGGACAAAAAACATAGGCAGCAAATACATGAAAATGGGAATCATCTACTCTATTTTTTCAAATCACAATGGTATAACATTAGAAACTAACTGGTTTGTGAAAATAATAAAACAAAGTAACAAGACTCTAACTGGGATTACTAAAGAAAAGGAAAGAAAAAAGACCTACATAAATAGAATACAAAATAAAGAGGTGAAATTACAACAGATGCTATAGAAATACAAATAATGATAAAAGTCTACTATAAAAGCCTTTTTTCTTTCCCAGACACTGGGACAACCTAAAAAGAATGGACAAATTTTCAGATTCATACAACCTTCCAAGCCTATACCATTGTGAAGTAGACAACTTAAACAGTCCAATCACAAGTGCAAAAGTTGAAAGAGTAATAAAAAGACTCCCAAAGAACAAAACCCAGGAGCAGATGGCTTTCCAGTGAGTTCTACAAAACACTCAAAAGAAGACCCAATACCCATCTTATTCAAACTCTTCAAAAAATATAATTGAAGGGGGTGGAAATCTCCCTAATACATTATGAGGCTAGTATTACATCAATTCAAAAAGCAAACACAGAGAGTGCAAAAAAAGAAAAATATAAGCCACTATTCCTGATATACATAGGTGCAAAAATCCTCAACAAAATATAAACAAATGAAATACAGCAACATATTAACAGAATCATCCCAGGGATGTATGGTTGAGTCAACATATGCAAATTAATAAAACTCATTCACCTAATGAACAACATGGAAGATAATAATCATAATAATAATCACAATCATGATCAAAAAGCATTGAACTATATTTGGCTATACTGGCTATACTTATCATATAGAATCTCAATTAAATGGGAATAAACAAACTTATTTCAACACTTTAAAGTCAAATATGACAACTCCACAGTCAACTTCACACTCAATGGTGAAAAAAAAAAAAGAAAACAAAACTAGAAGCTTTCTGCTGAGATCAGGAACAACACAAGGGTATCCACAGCGCTAGTGTTAAGCATAGCATTGGAAGTCCTAACCAAAGAAATCAGACAAGAAAAAATATAAAAGGAATCCAAATTGGAAAAGATGTAATATCACTTCACAGATGGTGTGATTTTCTACATGGAGAATGCCAAAGACTACCAAGATGCACTCAAACCAATAAATAAATACTGCAAAATGTAAGGGTAGAACATCAATACATAAAAGTCATTTTTCTTTTTATATGCAAACAACGTATCAGAAGAAAGAACAATAACAAGAACAATTCCATTAACAATCACAGCAAAATTCATAAAGTACATGGAGTAAACTTAATAAAGGAGGTAAAGGAACTACACATGGAAAATTATAATATTTTGTGAAATAAATAACACACAAAGGAATGGAAGATAACCTATGCTCATGGATTAGAAGAATAAACGTCATTAAAATTGTCATATTACCTAAAGCAATTTACACATTCAATTCAATATCTATCAAAATTCCACTGACATTTTAAAAGGAAAGTGAATAAACCATTACAAAATTTATATGAATCTCAAAAAGTCCTGAAAGCTGAAACAATCCCGACAGGAAAATGAAGATATCAAACTAGACTAGACTATATAGCAACATAGTCCAACTCTCTGTACTGTAACAATAACAGAAACACAGAATAATGAAATAGAATAAAACCCCAGCGATAAACCCACACAAATATGGGCAGCGAATGTTTGACAGAGGAGACAAAGCCATATAATGGAAAAAGGAATGGTGTTGAGAAACATGGATCGCCTCCTGCAACAACAACAACAAAAAATAGAAACTAAATCCATACTTAAGTCCATACACAAAAATTAATTCAAGATCTGGACTAAACCAAATTGAAACCATAAAATACTTAAAAGAGGATGACGAAAAGACATCTACCACAAAGACATTTTGGGGGACACAACTCCAATGGCAAGGAAAACAAAAGAAAAATAAACAAATAGGATTACAACATACTAGAAACTTTTGTACCTGAAAAAAAATTATAAAAACAAAACAACAACAGACTGAGAAAAAGATATTTGAGTGTCACATATCTGACACGGGGCTAATTTTCAAAATATACAAAGTACTTATACAAAACAACAACAATAAAAATAAAGTCAACCCAGTCAAAATATGAGCAAACATGTAAATAGACATTTTTCTAAAGAAAATATTCAGATAACTTACAGGCACATGAACAGTTAATCAAATCAACATCATTAATTACAAAGGAAATGCAAATCAAGTCCACAATGAAATATTATCTCACCAATGTGAGATTGACCCATATCAAAAAGAAAGGAAGCAGCAGATGTTGGTGAGGATGTGGAGAAAAAGGAAATCTCATCCACTGCTGGTGATGATAAAGCACATTGTTTATTAAGAGTTAGGAGTTCTTAAGAAAATAAAAATGGAAATAGCATGTGATCCAGCAACATCTATGCTAAGTATTCACCCAAAGGATATGAAAAGCTAATATGAAAAGACATTTGTACTCTATGTTGTTAGGAGCACTGTCCATAATTGCCAAGTCATGGAATCAACCCAGGTGCCCATGGACAGACAATCAGATAAAAATAATGTGGTGTACATCCCCAATAACTTACTACTTGGACATTAAAATTCCAAAGCAATGCTGTTCTCAAGTTCGAGTTTCAACCTTCTAAAGTCTAAAACAATGAAGGAAGGTTTCATTAGACTGGTCCTCTGATGTTATGACAAGACCCCATGTGCCAGCTTGACACCACTTGACTCAAAGTCTTGCAAGACAGATCATTGATATTTTTCAAAACTTTTTTTTTTTTTTAGTAGAAAATTCCCCCCAGGTGAAATAAGTGATCTCAACAGGTCTTCCAAACTCCCACTGAAAGCTGAGGAAATTTGGGGCTATGCAGACATCCCCATACTGAAGATTGAGTGCCTCAATGTTACCTTTACTCCTCTGGGAGTTGACCAAACCCTTGTCAAAAACACTGAAGTAGCCAGAGAAATGTACATGCTACAAGTGAACTTGCACAGCAGTAAAGTCCCTGAACTTCATCACGATTTCTGAGCCATCCAAACTCATTCTTTTTGTCACTGCTTTTCTAGTGCTTAGAAGTTCTTGGATGAAAGATTTAAAATGTGGACGTTTTAGAACTGCAAATAAAATATCCCCAAGAGAAGGGCTCCTTGATGAATAAACACATGACTTTCATTTGCCTGGGTCTGCAAAAGTGCTTTTAAAGTAATCCAGGCAAAATCTCCACGGACCACGACTCACAGGCTTCCTGCTCCCCAATCCTAGCAAGAGGATAACACATACCATGGTTTTTTCCTACCTCTTTTTAATCAAATGCATTACAGCATGCTATTACTCCTGGGGCTGCATTTCTCCAGATGGTTTTCCAGCACCACTGTGGACTTCATTCAGAAGAAAATGGAATAGTGTTTCCCAGTTTAGTGCCTTAAATTAGTTTGTTTTCCCCAGGTCTCTGTGCATGCTGACCTCACTTTTCCCTGAACTTCAAGAGGACTGAGTCTGTATCACAGCAGACTGGATCATGTATGTCTGGGATTGTACACTGATACCAGAATAAAAGTAGCTTTCTCTCCTCATTTTGGAAAAGGAAGGGTAAGGGTTGAATAACTCAAGCCAAAAACATACCTTGAATTTCTTTTGTGCCTGATTCATAATGGATCTTCAAGAGGTTGACTCAAATCTATACAGCAGATCCATGCAAAGTTATTGTATGATTCTTTTCAAGTTGTATCCATCTTGGTTTGAAAGTTCTGTAGTGCACAACTAAAATAGAAGCCTGTTCATTTTCCACACACCAACACCTTCTGTATCAACGCTCCAGATTCTTGACCCATCAAAGCTCAGATCTGTCTTTTCTCCAGGATGAACACTAGCCTCTTATAAAAAAATCTCCACTTAATGACTGGTCAATATTGGGCTTGACCTTATTCATCTAAACCTATTGCTTTAAGCCCAAAGCACAGAAAAATCCCTTCTGAATTTCCCAGCCTCTGGCATCTCTAAAAGATATTGTTCATTGGTATTATGTTAATAGATAACCTTAACACGATACCATTTCTTTGATAGTAAATGTGTAAAGGACATCATGCTATATGCCTTATCCCATTTCTCCTTATAATAGTCTATAAAGGGACCTCTGGCCCCTTTAGACAGAAAATGAAGTTCTGCGGGGTTATGCAATGTGTTCAAGTTAATAAAAAGTAGAGTGTGAGGCTCTGGGGGCTTAAACCTGGACAAAATACAAGCAAAAAAAAACAAAAAAAGGGTTAAGAGTGGAAATTTCAACTCCATGTGAAAATTACAAAATCAGCCAGGCAAGAACTTTGGTGACTTAGAAGAGGGTGTGAGCAACTGGCATGGGAACCTGGGTGGAAAACTTAGAGGACTTCTCAGAAATAAGGTTACTTGAGCAAGATCTTGAATAACGAGTAGACATGGGTAAGACTGACGTGGAGAAGGAGTGAGAGGTAGGAGGGTGTGAGAGGAGATGGCACTTTAAGTCACAGAGCCCTGGAGAGCAAGGAGTAGTTCAGAGCACATGTCAAGAAATGGACAATCAGGTGACCTAGAATCAGTACCAGAATGTTCTCAGAGGAAGTCATTAGAAATCAGTATTTTGAATCCCTGGAAACAGCATGAAGTGGAGGCAAAGTAACCAATGCTAAGTAATCTGTATTAGAGATTGAGAGGAGGGAGAAATCTATCATATAGTTAGAAAGTAAACACAGTTGGACATCTAAATGTAAGGGGAAAGCAAGCAATGATGGAAAGTTGGAATCTATGGTACTAATCATTTTGAAGGAGTGGATGATAGTGAGCTAAAGAATGCAAGCAAAAGCAAAGCATTTTTTGTTGGAGGAATGTAGAGCTAAGTTTGTATTACAATGTGCTTTCTGTGAAACACTGATGTCTTCCATCTGGATTGTATTAGAGGCCCTTCAAAGAGGGTCTGGAAAGTGCTATCTGAGCTGTAGCCATCAGTTTGACTCACATATCCTTTAGGAATAAAGTTGACATCCAAATCTCTCATATCCCTCAAGAGCCTGTTAGAAAGAATCTTCACAGTACCTACGTCATCCTGTAGAGGACGTGCATGGAACACTGGGAGCAGACATCTCTTCCCTCACTCCAGCAGCTGTCTTCAGCTGTCTGCACTTCTCTGGGCCTCTCAGCCAGACCCCACAGTGAGGGATGATTCTATGGAGTCTTTTGGATAATAATATCCAGGCAGGACCCCCAAATCCTCTTCCCAGACCAAGCTCATATCTGAAAGAGAAGTTCTTCCATTCAACTGAACTAACATTAATTTAGCATCTGCTATGTACCAGTTGTTGTGAAAAGTATTAATACTCAGAGCTAAGACTGGGATGTGACCAAATGAAACCACAGTGTGTGTGCAGGACAAAAAGAAAGAAGATGCAATTGACTGAGAAAGAGGAAACTAGAAAAAGCACAGATCCAGAGAGGAAGCAGGGGAAGGATTCCTTGTCCAACTTCAACCTGACCTAAGCCAATAAAGACAAATCCTGGCACAGAGTCCAGGACACAACCAGGAAAGCTTCCAGCTCCATGCCAAGGGTGCCAAAATATGTTCAGTTTTGTATTTCTCCTTCATGACATAAATAAACATTCATTGCAAATAAATCTTGGTGATCACTCCTCACACTTGTCTCTGCAGCAGGCCTCTGCGTATCTCACTCATCTCATACCCCCTGTGTTTGGCAGGGTTCCAGGTACATAACTGATGCTTAAGAAAATGCTTCCTAAAAAGAAAGTTTCTATGGAATTGAATAAAGAATGAGGTCCATGTTTGTTCTTTGTTTTTTGTTTTTTTAATATGGGAAGGCACATAACAGTTTTATCACTAGCTTTCCCTTTTGTTTTTAATATAACATAATAGTTTGTTTTTACATCATTTTGTACTTTTTTCTTTTCATCTCAATTGTAATCCCCTTGGGCTTCCCATCACCAAGTCACCCATGTGGAGGTCCATGTTTTAAACAAATAAGATTATATCAAAGAAAAGCCACCCAACCCCTCCACCAACATGTAGTTGCCAAGGATGTAGCATTTCATAAGCCAACTCTATTTCTTCAAGCCTCAATTTTCTCACAAAGGCTACCCTGAAAGCAGTACAACTTTGGAATCCACCTTGAAACAAATACACTCTAGTAAATATTATTCTTCTCCTTAGGATGCATTCCCCACTTATCACTCCTCTTGGGTTTTCATTCCTGAGACTTTAGCCTCTGCATGTCTTCTATGCATAAATAATCTGTGTCCATTTCAAACATTGCAGCTATCTATGACCATCTGAGAATTATAATAAAAGCATGCTCTTTGTGCCGGCTCCCTCCTGCCTTGTTTGTCTTGCTTGTAGGAAGTTAGTGTCATGTGGAGCCTCACTGGATTAGGTTTTGTGCTGGGTAATGTGGGAGTGAGCTTATGTGTAACTGGACTTTCAGAAAGTCAATGGACCTGAAATAAAACATGTCAGGTTGTGAAACCAACCAAGTTGACACATGAAATGTTTTTAGTCTCAGATGTGTTCATTATGGGTACAGTATCTATGTCACCCATCTTAGCTGAGACCATGCCTAGGAAAGTGTCCTTTGGTGAAAGTTTGGGAAACTCAGCTGAACATGTACACTACTGCAAAGATTCTAGAGATGTTTGTCTGTGAGACCAACATGACATAGATTTGAGATCAAATGCTGATTTTCACCTACACGGAATTCAGACTGTGCTACAAGGCCAAACACCAACCCCCAGAGCTATTGCCAAACATGTGCCTGCTATCTGATGGCCCAGAAGCCAAATCCAGGCCACCAGCTTTTGGCAAAAAGAGCCAATTAATTGTGACACCACCTGGAAGGAGACTGGAGGCAAGTCTCTCAAATCAGTCTCCCCAGGTTTGGGACTTTTGGGTAAGTCTTATGGGGTGGAAGATGTAGAAAACACAAGTTGGTAGAGTCTAACTGGTGACTTTCTAATTGGCAATTCGAATTAAGATCTAGAGACAGCGTCCTTGCTTCTGAATGTTAGCCACCTAAGTATCTTAGTTCCATCTTCCTTGGCAATTTTTGGTCCCACCTTGAGATGTCATCTCGAGGACAGTGAATGCTGTTCTGGATCTATGCTGTGAAAGTTATGCAATATTGAGGTTATTTTCCTTGTTGACAAGGGGTAAAGGCATTTTTGTCCCATGGTTGTAAGCCCATCTCTGTATGTGCTGGATAAACAGAAATAACAAGTGACCATCATGACCACCATGGTTTCATAGCTAGAAAAAAAAATTAGTAAACTTCCCAACAAATCTCTTTTGGTTCCAAAGATTGCAGAATGCCAATCTTCACACACACACACACACACACATGTGCACAGACTCAGAGAGCATAGGAGTTCCAGATACATGAAGAATATTCAAGCAAAGATAAGACAAAAATAAGAGTTCTGCTGACTAGAGAAACGGAGAGCTAGGTGAACAGAGTGTCTGACTTGTGGGCTTCTTTTCTCAACTCTGTCCTCTCTACATTCTGCATGTCCAGCCCAAACCTAGCTTCCTCCCCCAAAGACTCTCTTGACCATTCTTGCCTATGACTCATTTCTTTGAATGCTTAGTCTGGTCATGGTCCAAATGAGTGGTCTCTAAAAAGATACCAGTTGGTGAACCCATGAGACAGGCACTAAACCTTATAGACCTTTTCATCATCAGAGAGCTCAGTGTTAAGTGTGTCCGCCCTAATCACTTTGAATAAAATCCCAAAATCCAAGTAATAAACCAACTACGGCCTTTGCTCCCTCCATATGACCTCTTTTACCTTCTACCTCTGTTCCCTTTGCTCACATGCTCGTTCTTCAATTCTTCAAACAAGCCAAGCTTGTCCACCCCAGGGCCTTTGCAGATGCTGTGTCCTTTGTCCAGGGCCCCTGCCTACTCCATGTGGCTGACAGCTCACATTCAGGTGAAAGACCTGTCTCCTCCCAGAGAGGTGTCTCCCGGCCACTTTATCATGTCCTACACTCCCCATCATACCACCCTCATTGAATATAGAGCTTGTCACTATTTAGAAGAATGTTATTTCTCTATTTGCTTATTATTTTATCTAGGCAAATACCCCACTGAGCTATAAATTCTACAAAGGAATTACACCTGCCTATTTTGTTAACTTCTCTTATCTCTAACTCTTAGGGGGAAAAAAGCCTGAAACTTAACAAATACTCAGTGGAGAGGAATGAGCAATTTAAGAATAGATAGTTTTTGATGATGTGAACAAATGTGTTTTCTAGATTGGTTAATGTATGTAAAAGTCTCACAAGAGGCCCTCCCTGGTGGCGCAGCAGGTTAAAGCACAACACTAAGAAGCTAAAGCACTTCAGCATCAGTTCGATCCCCACCCCTGAGGTGACCGACATGGCACAGCAGACCCCAACTGGCCCGCTTGCTGCTCCCCTCAGCAGTGTACTTCATCGATCTGCTTGATCTGCTCTCCACTCTGTCTCTGGTGAATCCTCTCACCAGCCCTGCACCTCTGGCCTGAATCCCAGTTCTGTATGTATAAATAAATAAATCTTTAAAAAGAAAAAATACTCACAAGAGTACTAGGCATGTAGAACATATGTAATACATTTTATTTACTATTGTTGTTATCACAATTCATTTTTATTGTCCCAGCCCCATTATCTTCATTTTAGGGAACGGTATGTGTGTGTGTAATTTTTGTTTTGTTTCTTATTGTTTTCCATCCCCCCACAGAGCCAACTAGAACTTTTCTCTATGTTCCCTGCCATCGGCCCTACATTCCAATTCTTCCCTCTGAATATTATTGTAAAAAAGGATTATCATTTAAAAGTGATGAGCACCATAGATCAATTTGCCTTTTAAGACTAACCTGTGCCAAAAAGAACACACCAATTGAAAATTTCTCACATTAATTGATAGGCTCATGAGTGTACCTTAGACCACTGTTTTTTTTTTTTTTTTAATGTCTCAAACATGACCCTGGGATATTATCACACCTTTAAGATCTCTCCCTGAAAGTCATTGCTTCCCAGCTTTTGGGAAACGTCTAATAATTTTCAAAATCTCTCATCTCAGCCAAAACTAAGCTTTTAGCACAAATTAATTAATTAATTAGTTAATTAATTAAGGAACATTTCTCTTTCTCCAGTCCAGTTTTCCTCCCAAGCGTTGCTCCCTGTTGCACCCTCTTCATTCTCCTTGGTGGCCTGTTAACGTGACCTCTCCAGCTAGCCCATGGGAATTCACTCTAAGACAAAATCTTACATGCCTTTAGCAAGTCTCACTCTCTAATAAGAACTTTAGCAAAGGTGAAATACTTATAGAAGTACTGGTCTCTCATTTTTAGCATGTAACTTGAAAGGTCATTAGGGAAAAAATCTCAAAAATCTGGACAGGAAAGAAAATATTTGATGGGCGAAAAGGGAAACAGAGTTTCTAAATGACTCACGATAAGCCCTTTCAACAGGTTAGAAAAATCAACCTTGATCAACACCTCCTCAGCTGTCTTTATGTTTTTCACATCTAATTTTTTTCTAAGAGATAGCTGAATTTACTAAGTGAAATAAGTTATGGAACTTGTCAGATGGATGGCATTCCATTGCTTACAGATATGACAAGATTCAGAATAATGTCAAAAAGATTTTTTTTCAGTTGTTCCCTATAGAACTTATTTTCTCCCTGCTTGTTTTCAGAGGTAATAACATTTAACAAGCCTATTTCAGAGCAGTTTTCCCTTTCAATTGTGGTTTTCTCTGCTCTTCATATAATTTTTACTTCAACCCCACATCATTAAATTGTGAAATAATGCTATGTGTGACTGTGTTCCAGCAGAGGAGAGGCGTCACTGTGAAATCTTCTCTTAGGTGGTGGTAGAACATTCCCTGACTAGAGACTGAACACAGAATCCAGGATTAGCAAAGCTTCCCATAAACTTGACTTACTCCATGAACACACAGACACCCTCTCTTCCCCTCCCCGCTCCCCTTGGCTCTTTCCTTGTCTACTCCTCTCTCCACCTTTGCCCCTCCGCCACTCTCCCTGCTCCTGAGGTTTTATCAGGTTTTATCCCTCCATAGGGAGATGCTGAAACAAAAGAGAAATAACACACATCTGATGCTGGCCATTCAGGCAAGCCTAGAGGTTATTTTCCCTTTAATTGATCAAGAAAACTTAACTTATATGAACTTAAACTAAGAAAACGTTATCCATTTCTTTATCAGAAAATCAATACATTTTAGGAAAGGTATTACAGAGTGTGACATTTTCAAAATGTAATCAGTGCTATCCTCTCTTTTCCACTCGGGACATGTATCAGCAGTCATAGCTGCCTTTTTTTTCTGCTTAGTGCTGGCCAAAAGGAAAAGTTCCAGTTCCCACTTGTGACACAGACTCTTCCATGAACACTTGCATTGTCAGTGTCAATTGACATCCACAGGGCAAAGGATTCGAGACCCAGAAGCAGGCCCATAGAAGGTGGGAATTTCATCCTCACTGGGCAGTTCCTATGCATCTGCCATTTATTTCCACTTTCCAGCTGTCAGCGCCAGCAGGACGCAGGTGTGGAGTCCTGTCTGTGAAAGGGCTCTTGGAGACTTGCTTGCCTGCCTTACTATTTCTCGGGAACTGGTGCATGATACTGTGGACTTCAGATGATTACCTCACTCTCTTCTGGCTCCCTCAACCCTTGCCCCAAAATCCTGCTTCTTCCAGACTAGAGATAGAAGCTGAGAGGCAAATAGGGCCAGACCACATCCTATTAATAGTGGCAACCTTCATTTTGGGATTTTGATGCAGAAATCCAGGACAAAACAATCCCTGAGTTTCTCTGTTGTTCTGACCTTCCCTAAACAGGAGAGTCACATTTACAGAAACATAAAAGTCCATGTTCTTTCCACTACCCCATCCTCCTCCCCACCCCAAATATGTCATTCCTGAATCTAACTCAGCCATCTTGGGTCAATAGGCTACATGGTTCTTTCCCCAAAGGAGGAAAAAAAAGAAAAACAGAAAGAACTATATATTTCTGGCATTAAACTTTACAGTGATCCATTCAGTCATTCAATCACTCATACACTCACTCAACAATTATTTATAAAACAGTCATACTCGGTGTTAAAAGCAAGAGACACAGTCTCTGCCCCTACATGTCTTACTATGGAAAGCACAGAAAAAGTGAAGACATGAAATATATATAGCATTATGTAAATATTAGTGCGTGTTTTTATTTCTTCACTTTCTCTGTGCTTTAGCACCTGATTCTCTATATGCTTCACATTTCCTGGTATTTCTTTCCTTCCTTCTTCATTCCTGATGATGACCTTAGTGCTCTGTCTTGCCTTACTTTGACCACTGACCCAGCTATCGTAGCTCATCTTGGGTATAAGGCCCCTGAGAACGACCTCCAGATCATGAATTCTTCATACAGTCTCATCCTATAAAGTCAAGTCATCTCCAGCACAAGAATATTCAACTAAACATTCTCAGCAGAGAAAATGTTCTTAATCAGCAGTTCTCTAGATTAAAAAAAAAAAAAAGTAGGTAGGAAGCCTGGTTTTGTCCAAGGGTAAATCTTCTGTTTGTGCAGCTCTTTAGAACTAAGCAGACATCTAGATATTGAATATACATGAGTATAGGGGGATCAGTGGATTTCTTTTTTCCTTTTTTTTTTTTTTTTTCTTTCTTAGGTAAAAGCAGCCTCTACTAAGAAAGGCTTACTAAACGATTCTTAATTTGGGCTTTATGGGATGAAGTACAAAAAGATCCTCAGAGGGTGTGTGAACACACTAAAATTGCAGGCAAAATTGTTTTTTATGTGTGTATGTGATTTTTCTAGGGAATTAAGGTCCATAGTTTCATTATATTCTCAAAAGAGCCTACTGGTTTATGTGAAAGGCTAATACTTAAATAGATGAAAAATATGCTATCTGCATAAAGAAGTTCTGGCCCTTGTCACCTCTCTTGTACTTACCCACGTGAGCTCCTCAGAGGGGCTCTATAAAACCCCTGGACTCTGCTGAATACAGTTTTAAAACTCTTACTAAAGAACCACTTAAATAAAATTCTAAACTCAAGAATTTTGAGCTATGCATTTCATTGCCCAGAGACACTCCCTTCTACATCTGTGGATGACATGTGTTCCAGAGATCTAAAATAAGGAGCTTATAAAGAAGTGAGGGGATGAATAATGTCTGCTAATGATTTTGGGACTTTTGCTACAACACTTTGTCCAGAAGCAATGTTATACCATTTGAGAAAAAAGGTTAAAAATATTCCTCAGACACATTTAAGAATTAAGATACTATAGCACAATATATGCATGATTAGAGTAAATAATATCTGTGAACATTTTAACATCTCTCAGAATCAAGTAAAAAGTCTTCCCCCCCATACCTCTGGCTTATACCCCATTTATTGTATGAGAAGGTAAATAGAAATAAATCTTTAACAAGAAAGTTTTACAGTCATTTAAAACATTTATTCTAAATTTAAGAAAAGTTTATATGAGGATAAAGAAAAAAATTAGACGATTTGATCAACTTGATATCGTCCAGTGATAAAAAAGTTCTGATAAGTAAAACTGGTAATTTTAAGCTTTCAGTACATCCATCTAAAAATATTTTGAAGTGCAGGTCCTATGCAAAATGTTTGTGCCACGTGGGTGATTTGGTGATGGGAAGACAATGGGGATTACAACTGAGATGGAAAAGGACACAGAATGATGTAAAAATAAACTATTACAATAAAAAAAATGTTTGTGCCAGGATGTTAGCAAACAACAGCAACAAATAATTTAAGAAGAAAAAAAAGAGTGTGGGTTTGGTATACTTTGGGGAATCTGTAATAAGACTGGAGAATGAGGCTTAAAGATCTCTCTCTGGAAGGCAAAGGAAACATATACAATCATGGAAACCCTTTTCAGAACATGCCCAGTGGTCAGGGAAGATGGACTCTCACTGCTACCACCACCCTACCTGTGGGCTGTCCAACACTGTCCATGTATTTATATCCGTGGATAATCTTTGGCCCTGCTCTGCGTGTCAATTCCTGAAGACCCACTGGAAATTCCCTAAATGGTCACATCCAGCTCTGTGGCTCCTGGGAATCTTCCTCCAGAATGAAATTGTTCATGTGGTGGGAAACCAAATATTTTTCCCAACTATCCCTAGAAATATACTAGAGATTGTAAGGCTGTAGATGTGATGAGATCATAAAAAAATTATGATCTTAGAAGCTAACACCAAGATTGACTTTAAGAAGCAATTTTTTGTGATAATTTAAAAAAATCTTTGATAAATACTGCAGTGAAAGGTAAGGCCTAGAAGCTTCATGGGCTGAGATATTAGAAGGGGAGGGCAACTGTCATGTACAGGGAGGTAAGGACACTATACCTCCAGACAGCCTGCTGGAGGGTGGCATGAAACAGTGACTGCCAAAAAAATGAGTTCTCACTAGTGAAAGGCAAGGCACCACAAGATGTGGTCTTTCCCTTGAGTATTCCACAAGGTAATTTTCTTTTCCATAAAGTCTATCAAACTCATGAAGTTTTGGTGTAAGCTATAACAACATCTCTCATTATGGAGCCAAAGAAGATATTTCCTATTGAGAACATAATGATGCCCTCAAACCCAACACAGAAACAAAGTCCAAGAGTGGAAGGATGTTACCGAGGCCTGAAGCCAGATTGCTACAGGTGGCTCTCCCTGGAGAGGATGGCTGGTGAGGATGGATAGCCAGGGGAAATGCGAGCAAAGTTGGTGGGAGCGGAGACTCTGAAAGGAAATCTAAAGGACTACAGAAGCAGCCCTGGGATTCAGGATTCAGCTTTCAGGATTTCAGCATTTTCAGATCTCCAGTTATTCCAGGGTCAGTGATTTCTGGCCCCCTGACCCCAACCTTCCAGAAGACTGTTTCAGGTCTCTGAAGGATGTGGAGAAACTTTCAGCAACCAGCCTCAGAGAAGAAAAGTTCACAGACTTTTCAGGTAGCCAAGCAACTGAAACTGTTGCCAGTTTTGCTGCCATTAGAGCCTGAAAGGGGATGCAAAAACCCAAGCTGACACCTTGCTGAGCTGTGTGAATGTGTGGCCATTTGTCAGGTCACTTGGCTACTGTAGCTGCCATTTTGATAGTTGACTGTCTGGTGCTATGCTGGGGCATCTCAATAACTCAGGGAGCATCTCCTGTTGCATCTTCTGTTGTTTACATGAGTTGGATCCTGGCCTATAGTCTGGCTGCCATGTGCTCCAGATTCCTAGTGGCAGAAAGATGTCACCATGGGAGTATTTGTGTTTAGGATCTAAAAACACTGGACAATGCTTCAGGTGAGGAAAACAGCCATTTTGGGCCTCAGTAACTCTTTGTTTTCCCTGGTTTGTTAATGAAATCCCATTATTGTTGTTCTCCGAACCTGTGTAGTCTTGCAATTGTGCTCACAGATGAAGAACTCAGACAGTGACCAGTAAACTATTTGGGTAGTGTATTTAGCCAGTTTTAGTGCCTCCTTGTTGCCCTGCATCAAGGGGACATAACAAGAATGTCCCATGGAACTCCCTGGTGGCCTAGTGGTTAAGTCTCACCACTGTCACCATGATAGACTGAGTTCAATCCCCCGCCAGGGAGCTGACCCCCATGGCACAGCATACTTCTCCTGTTTCAACTTTCGCACCCCTTCTTAGCAGTGTATTTCAGCCAATCTACCTGTTCTGCTCCCTACTTTTTCTCTAGTAAGTCCTCTTAGCCCCAGCAACTCTGGCCTACACCCCAGTTCTACATAAATAATAATAATTAATAATTAATAATAATAATAATGAAAGAGAGAGAGAATGTGTTCTTCCATATCACACACACACTTTCATGTACACCAAATTTTGCAAAATTCTGGGGAGGACCCTACACGTCCATGAGCCAAAGAGTGGATAGGGGGTAGGGGCACATTCAAAGCAACTAGGGGAGCACATACTTTCTGTATTACATAGAAAAATGAATGACCTGGTAGAGATGCAAGCTAAGGGAAATGTAGTTATAACATTCTGTCCACTGCATGTCACTCTCGTAGGAAGTTTAGTGCATGGAATCATTTACTGTGGCAGAAAAAGAGATAAATACTGTGGAAGAGAATGTTATTTAAGTCAGACTTTTATGGACAGATATAATTTTGACAAGTGAAGAAAGAACTTCCTTCCAAGTATAATGTGTAGGGAATAGCATAAGAAAACATAGACAAAAATGTACAATGTCTTGGGAACTATACCTGCTGTGTGATAAGATACTATGGGACAGATGACCATATATATATATAGGCACAGAGGCTCATGATAGGAAACTTTGAATGTCCTCCAGAATCTGGAACTTTAGTCAATTATAGGGAAATGGAGACCCATGGTACATTTTATCAAGGAGAAAGAACTCTGTATATCTTTTTTATTACATATATTTATGTATGTATATATATGTTATTATATAGATATATATATCATCATCATTCTTCATTTTGTGCATTTTTCAACTCAGTTGTAATCCCTGTGGACTTCGCACCATCACCTATGTGCCTTTACTATAGTCCCACCTCAGTGCTCTTCCCACCCCAGTTTTAATCCTATTCCCCTCTCCGCCCCTGGAGAATATCTCTTTTTTGATTACTGGGTAATATTCCATAGTGTAGATGTATTGCATCTTCTTGATCCAGTCATCTATTTTTGGGCATTTGGGTTGATGTCTCATCTTCCTTCTGGTACTGGAACAATAACAAGAACAGACATACTGATGGAAATTAATAAAAGACCCAGATGTAACTCACAGTTTTTATGGGCAGCTAATCTTCAACAAAGGAGCAAAGAAAGTTTGTTTAGCAAATGGTGCTGGGAAAAGTGGGCTGCTACATGCAAAAAAAAAAAAAAAAAAAAAAATGAAGCTAGCTTACTACTTTGCACCAGATACAAAAACCAACTCAAAATGGATTAAAGAACTAGACATAAGACCTGAAACAATAAAATATATAGAAGAAAATATTGGTGAAACACTACATGACATACACCTCAGTAATATCTTTAAAGCCACCCACAGCAAAGATAGTGAGGTAAAGGATAAGCAGCTGAGACTATATCAAATTAAAGAGCTTCTGTACAGCGAAAGAGACATTAAACAGAACAAAGATACCCCATGGATTAGGAGAAAATTTTTGCACACAATACTAGGGATAAAGGATTGGTCACAAAGATATACAAAGAGCTGACAAAACTCAACAAAAATAAAGTGAACATCCCATCAAAAAATGCACAGAAGAGCTAAAAAGACACTTCTCCAAAGAGGAAATGCAGATGGCCAACAAGCATATGAACAAATGTTCAACGTCACTTGTAATAAGGGTAATGCAAATCAAAACTACTCTGAATACCATCTCATACCACTGAGAATAGCACACATTAAAAAACTAGCAACAACAAATGTTGCTGAGGATGTAGAGAAAAGGAACTTTCCTACACTGTTGGTGGAAATGCAAACTGTTACAACCACTATGGAAAGCTTTTTTGAGGTTTCTCAAAGCTAAAGATGAAGCTTCCATATAAACCAGCAATTCCACTCCTAGGTATCTACTCAAAGGACACAAAAACATTGATTTAAAAGGACACTGCCACTCTGTCTATCACTGCATTGTTTACAATAGGGAAATCTGTATTTAGAAAGCTTGTGGTGGCATGGATAATGCATCAGTTCAGCAAGAAATTAGAGGGAATACAACCAGTTGAAACATTAATATAAATGCATAAGCACAAATAGCTGAAAGAGAGCAATGACATGAGAGTAGACTTAGGAAACTGACATCAGTTGTGTGGCTAATAGACACACAAGAAGAAAAGAGTAGTTGAAGTCTCACAATGTGTGTAAACTGGACAATGAAAAGGGAAACCTGAAGTTTGGAAACAGTGACACATTTTATATATATTGAATTTGAGGTTCTAAAGTGTTAGACCAAGAGTAGCAACTCGCGGGAAGGGACATTCATTCCTGGAGTAGAGATGTGGGAGTGGAGGAGCATTTCCAGGGTGAGAGTAAGGAAATGGCAGATGGGAGAAGCTCAGGCACCCTTCTTTAAAGGCAAGACAAAAAGGATCACCCAGCAAAGGAGGAAAAGAGCTACATGGAGAGATAGTAGGAAAATCAGGAGAAATCATTCTAGTCCTAAAAATGGTTCTGTTTCTTGCCCTTCGAGAACTTTTGTTCTTAAGAAGGTGTAGCTACAGGTTTTTTACAAGGTCAGTGACCATCAAAATCATAAACAAACCTGATACCAACCTGAAGCCACTGTAGCTGGCCTCCACCAGTCTCAGAACATGGGATGCATAAAAATCTATTTCAAATAACCCAAGATCCCTGAAGAGAACTGGCAAGTGATTTGGGGCTTGGTCTTTGGCATGTTGTTGTAATGATCTCAGGACACAACCTTGCCATTGGGATTTTTATCTGTGGTTTCATTTTTAACCCAAACGATAGATTCTCTGCTAGTTGGAATACTCTAAATTATGCTTGCTTCCAGCCTGGGGTAGGTAGCCCAACTGTGATGAGTGGCCACCTAACTAAATAAATTGGACAAGGTAAAAATCACATCTCTAAATAATATAGCGCAAAGGTTAAGGGAAAGGGGACAGAGAAACCTTGAGCAAATGTGAATGTCCTTCCAGATGCCTATGGCTCCCAAGTAAACAACAGAACTGAAGAGGGAAGCTCGGTGTTCAGTGAATCCCAGGCAGGAGTACTTCTAGGCAGGAAAAACTTTAGAGGGCCTCCGCTCCCAGGGTTTCTGCTTCAGGATGTCTGAGTCTGATGTGAGATTTGTTTCAGCAACCGTTTCTCAGGTAATCCTGATGTGACTCATTTGGGAACAATACTCTGTGACCCACTAATTTAAGAAGCAAGGGACTGTAGTTTAGCTAGAGAAGTGAGTCCAGACAGTCAACTTGAGACTGGGAGGATCTTGAGCCCTGGCATGAGGCTGAGTGCAGCATACAGGTTGCCCTGCCAGCCCTCCCAGAGAGATTTGCCCTGAGGTGAGCATGAGGCACTGCTTCAGGAGGTAGGGTCTGCGCAGAAAGAGAAGGTAGAGCATAGCAGTGTTCCCTAAAGTGTGGAAAGAGGGCCCGGAAGTCACTGATTTTCATCAAGTACATGAATTTCTCCTCATTGAGGAAACGACCACCTTTTATTCATTGTCCTTGTTCCCAAAGCACCTAACATACAGGAGAGACTCTTACATTCTTAAATGATTTTATTACTAGATGAATAAACTACTTCCCAATGTCAGCTAATCCTCTTCTTTCTCTGCTAACTTGCCAAAGGAGATCATAATTATTCACACCATTGTTGGATTTCTCTTCTTTGTAAATATTTTGAGTCTAACCTCAGAAAGACCAAGTTGGATAGATTAGCAATCAGGAGACCCATCTTTTCAATAAATCAGTCAGGAATAAAATAATGGAAACCTTGACATTTCTTAAGAGGGAAATTCTGCCATTTCTACAACATATATGAAACTGGTTATGTGAAATAAGCCTGAGGTAGAAAAGCAAATACCACATGATTTCTAAAATAATTAAACCCATAATATTAATAGTAGGCTGATGCTTGACAGGTGTCTGGGGCAGGTGAAATGGGAAGACATTGGTTAAAGGTTACAAAATTTAAGTTATGCAAGGTGAATAAATTCTAGATATTTCATGTAAAGAGTGAACTACAGTTAATATTATTATATTGTCTACCTAAGATTTGTTAAGAGAGGGCCCTCCCTGGTGGCACAGCGGGTTAAAGCACAGCACTAAGAAGCAAGCCACTTCAGCATGAGTTCGATCCCTGCCTGCCCCGGAGGTGATCCACATGGTGTGGTAGACCTCTCCTGACCCGCCCGCTGCTCCCCTCAGCAGTGTACTTTATTGATCTGCCGTTCTGCTCCCCACTCTGTCTCTGGTGAACCCTCTCACCATCCCTGCACCTCTTGCCTGTACCCCAGTTCTGTGTGCATAAAATAAATTAATTATAAAAAAGATTTGTTAAGAGTATACATCATAAGTTTCTCAAAGCAAGAGAATAAGAAAATGGTAATTATGTGAGATGATGGGTATGGTAATTAGCTTGATTGTGGCATTTATTTCACAATGTTTATTTACATATAATGAAACATCAAGTTATATACTTTAAATAAATATTAATTTCATGTGTCAATTATACCTCTATAAAGATGGAGGAATTGCACACACACACACTGTGAAAGCAAACATAAAGCTGTGAAAACTGATGACTAGCAAAGAACTTTCATGGGGAGCATGATAGTTGGTGTAAGATGATTTACAAGATGCACCTTAAGAGTCTAAAATGGAAAACTGTCAAACCAAACTGTCAGTTCTTCCATACTTGTTGCCAATGTTTACTCCAATTCCAGTAACATGGTAGGCTTGGGTGTTTTTCTTCTAGTATGAGTAACATCTACCACATGTGTTAATGCTTATTGAACCAAGTTTCAGAAATAGTAACCTGAAAAGTGTAAGACCTGGAGAGGACAACCTTAAATTGTGGCTCATCTGAGGCTTAGAATAGGCATGAACAAAGGCATCTCTTAATTTTCAGTGGATGAAAAGCCATTTATTATAAATATATATCTCTGGGAATCAAAGCACACAAAAAAATAAGGATGTATTTTTGCTGGTGAGGAGAGTGAAATTTATAGAGATAGTAATGGGAGAAAGCATGTAAGAACTGTAGGCTGTTTACTTTCATTTCTGCATCCTAGAATCATGATTGCAAAGCAAGTCTCAGATTTAGAGGAAAGGAGTAGATTTGTTTCTGGCAATGATGTGTTGGGTTCTTCACCCTTTGAAGAAACAACGGCAGCAGGGGTTATGTTAGCCTTAGAAAGACTTTGTTATGTTGAGTCTCAGACTAAATAGGTGGATACAGAGCCTGGAAAGGGGAGCGGGCCGCAAGGAAAGTTGTTGTTCTTCCTCAATGTATCCTCCAAAGGTGGCATCTTTTAAACACATTTGTTCAGCTACCATCTGCATGGTGTTGTTGAAATTATGTTATAAAGACAGAAACAGAAAATACTGAGACCTGGGGGAAAAGAGATAGTCAAGACATACTCCTTTCTTCTTGCCTGTTTCTTCTGAGCCTGATTCCACCAGCCTCCACTGTCTCCTGCTTACAATATAGTGACAGAGAAGAATGCAGGGTGGGTCCTCCAGTGACCAGGAAGGCAGCACCTAAAATAGATGTGTCAGCGTCAGGCATCAGGAGTTGACCTTCAGAACAAGGGCCTTGGATGATAAGGACATCACTAGATTCTGCTGGGCAAGCAGATTCCTAAAGTCAGGCTGGAGTTAGGACCATGGTAATTTATACATGTGGGCTGCTCTGTAGTTATTTCCCTACCTTGAGGACATCAAATGCAATGTGGGTGAATTGGTGGTGGGAAGTCCACAGGGATTAAAACTGAGTTGAAAAAGTGTACAAAAGGAAAAATAGTATAAAAAAAGTATATAAAAAAAGAACCTATACACTATAAGAATAGTGTAAAAAATGTATATTAAAAAAAGAACCTATACACTATAAGAATAGTGTAAAAAATGTATATAAAAAAAGAACCTATATGCACTATAAGAATAGTGTTAAAAAAAAAAGTATATAAAAAAAGAACCTATATAGTATAGGTTCTTTTTTTATATACTTTTTTTTTTACACTATTCTTCCGTTTGTACACTTTTTCAACTGAGTTTTAATCCCTGTGGACTTCCCACCACCAATTCACCCACATTGCATTTGATGTCCTCAAGGTAGGGAAATAACTATGGAAGCATCTAAAAAAAAAAAAAGAAGAACCTATAATGCTTCTTCCTGGGGCATTACAACATATGATCACAGATTGACCACCAAACATTTCTGTTGGTTTATGCAGGGAAATATCTGAGCCTTCCTTCCTCTAGGGAAAGTGCACAAGTAGGGACCATTTTGCAAAAGGACAGAGATGGAAAGTAGTTTTGACGTGAATTTACTGAGACAACAAAGGTTGAAGATGTTAGAAAAACTTCATAGATTTAGCATTTAGAATGTAATAGTTGAAGATGATGTATGGCATTAATATAATCTGTTTTGTTTTGTTTACTGTGTTTATGAAATGATGTTAGTTTATACACTGTATATGTTTTAGGAGGAGAGGTTCACTTCACAGGTGATTGAGCTATATGGTTAACAAACCAAGTTGTGGACCTCAATGTTAGGTCTGGCTTGTTAAGGGGGACCCCACAATGGTGGACCTGAAATCACTGTGGTTTTATCCAAGTATTTTCAGAGATTATTAACAAAAAAAAATCCAGAAGTTCTGTTACTAATTTTTCTGGGACAATCCTGATTTTAAATCTTTATTGGACTCCATATTCAGCCAGTAATTTTATGCGTCTGAGCCCCAATTACCTCATCTATAAAATGAAAGTGCTGATTAAATATACCATTCCTTTTTTAAGACTGACTGAGAGAAATATGTCAGATATATTTTCTTTATTTGTAAGCAAAAAATAATTACACATATAATGTGTGAACATATTTTACTTTGAAAGAAAACATGATTAGTTGAGCTCATCTTTATCATTCCCCATCACATCCTTCCTCTACATCTCATCAAATAATGATTATTAACTTGCCAACTTAAAAATAATGTTTTCATTTACATGTATTTCCTCATGGAAAATATAGCTAACCCTGTTTTTTCTGTGTTTTCACATGAGTTGTGCTCTATAAAATATCTCTCTGTGATTTGTTTCTTGTTCATTCCACAGTTTTTATGACGATCTTCCCAGACTAGTGTATCAGTATTATGATCTCCATTACTGGGGACAGTAAGGCACATTTTCACATTGCCTCTTTGATTTCAATATACATGAGGCACTCTCTCTGAGCCTACTCGTATATGCTTGTCACTGAATCTCTCTACTGACAGTTTTCTTGCCTGTAAAAAGTGAATAAAGATGTCTGTTCTGTTCACCTCAGTAATAAAAATCAGTTGAATATTTTCTGTGCACTGTTACAGGGCTAACTTGTTAAGAGTTATGTGATTATATCAAGCAGAGTTTGCTGAGAGAAACAGAATTGCCAGAAGATATTAAATAAGGTATTTACTAATAAAAATTTGACCATACACCATTATGGGTGATGATTAAATTGTGTCTAGTGTTGCCCTAATGTCAGAGGCAGGTAGCTGAGAAAGAAAGAAGGAGCTGAATTGGACAACAGTGAAGACAAACTGGAATCCTTGATGAAGAGTTTGAACAAAGAGGATGGACTGAAATCCATATTAGTCTCCAAAGATCCAAACTGAACAATATGACTCTGGGAGCTTTCATAGCAGAGTGAAATGCACAATTGGTCTAAGAGTTGAGAAGATGAAGGATAATCTTGCAGACTTGGAGAAGCTACCAACGAGGTGACCCTACAGATGAGCAGCATATGTGAGAGCTGTGTTAGCACCAGAGTTTGGCCCCAAGTCCCTGGGTAAAATGAACATTGTATATCTCACTTCCTTCTCCAACATCTGTGATCCCACTGACCAAGAAGTAGGCTGGTGGACAGTTGTGGGAAACGTAAGCTAAGCACACACTATAAATTGATGACAGTAACTCCAAGAGTTAGGAGCAAGTGTGAAGTGTATAGCTGCACACACATTATAGAAATGCTTGATCTGTGCATATGCCTGTCATCCCACTTGACAGGCTGTGCCTGCCCATGGGGGTTGAGATCTAGTGAAAGGAGTGGTCAATTCTCTATGATGTAGTAGGTAAAGAAATAACTACTTTTACAAGGGACGACCCTAATAACAGAGGCTGAAATCAAACCTAAGGATCTGTATGCTGCTTTGGTAGGAGACGGAAAAAAACTTCGCTTGTCTTCCTGCTCATAGATCTCAGTCACACATAAGTGCCTTGAGAGTCCAACTTCATCATTTCCCCCTTTGCCAAGTGAAGTACATCTTTGTCTTTGAAAAATTCCTGTTTCACAGGAAAAGAATTTTAAAAGGGAGGACCATCTGAGTGCTGCTCTAATTATGAACTGGAATGCCTCAGCTGGCCAGGGCCTGCAAACTCTAGTTGGATATTTAATAAAGTGCAGGCATGCAGCTGCAAGCTCTCCTGGAGGCTCGCCACCTTTTATTATGGTGGCGCCTGGCAACACACTTGTAGTTAAAGCCCTGTCAGCTTTTCCATTAGAAACTCCATCTTTCAGAACTCACTAAATCTTCTCTTTTAATCACAGAAATTAGAAACTTGCATGTAGCTTGTCCAAACTGACTATGTTTTGTAGTGGTTTTCATTGTTATTGTTTAGTTGTGTTTTTGTTTTTTTTGGTTTTTTTTTTTTTCAGATTTGAAAAACACCAATCTGGCTCTGCCATTTATTATACAAAACAAAAAACAAAGCAAAAAAAAAAAAAAAAAAACAGAAAAAGTGAAATTAATAGACATTGTCAGTTTGGCTCTAATTTGTCCCACAGATATTACCTGTTTTGTTTTGTTTTTCCTTTTCCTATAAGTAGCCACACTGAAAAAAAATAGGAAATACATGTTTAGACAACATGTTCTGCCTTAAAGATGGAATCTGTCTTTAGATTAAGTCCAAAGATAACGAGAGATGGAGAAAATTAGCTTTCCACTTTTCAAAATTTCATGAGATTATTAACTGGGTAACAAAAAAGAAATGAGGGAAGAATTTTATACCTCAAAACATATTGAAAAACAATTTTCCTCTGGGGGAAAAAAATCTCATCCAAATTTGGGATTATTGTATTAAACAGAAGAATGTGCATAATTCCAAAATGATGATTATAAAATAGGTTATGATTTAATGACACCTAATCAGAAGGAAGAAAACAAGGGTGGAAAACAGGAAGAAAGGGAAGAAGAAAGGAATGGAGGGAGGTAGACATACTGACTGCAACTAAGAAATGGCCCAATATCAGCCCACCTCCCTGCTGCTCCCCTCTGTCATGAACTGTGACAAATGAAGCTTGAATCATCAGGTGGGAGCGTTAAGTCTGGTCTGCCAGGCTCACATTCTGCACCGTTATGCTTGGCCAGGATGTGGTGATGCACTGAAGCATGGGGCTTGTGCCTATGTGGCCTTTTCACCATGGCCCCGACAATGGCTACTGCTGTCCCGCCCTTACTTCTGCTGGCACAGGGCTGCGATATCTGGGTGCTGTTTGTTTACTTTCCAAATGGATTTGTAACTTATCTCACAAGTCCTTCCACTGCTATTGGGCTTTGTCTGGAGTCTTATTACCAACTACAGCGTAGGGTGAAAAAAAGATTGCTCAGAACCAAAGTGGATTAGAGCAATGAGAGGCCTAGAGGGACTACACCACAAAAGTGCAGCCCAGCAACAAGGACAGTCTAATACATATTTAGAGTCAAGCAGAAGATTTTTTAAAAAATCAAATAAGCAAGCAGGCAAATGGGAATGCACAAATGTGGGGGTGCATATAACCATCTGGCCCCAGCTAAGGCTGCAAAATCATGGAGAAAGTCAACAGAAGCCTCAGTGTTTTTGCTACTCTAACCATAACATCTATTGTTTTCAGCACAAGATGTTTTCAGTATAGATAGATTCTCTACCAGGACTTTTTCCCTGAGAGGCAAATCTTAAATGCTCCCTGTTCATCTTCTGTGTAAAAGACACAGAATAGTGAAGGCACAGAATAATCAAGGCAATGACACACAATATGAAGACACAGAATAATTCAAGTTTCCAGAGCCTGGCCTGGCTCAGGCTGATGTCTTCTTTTCTCTGTCTGGGAAGGGGTGGGAGAGGAAGCTTTCAGTGTCCATACCAACCTCACATCTCCCAATTTTCCTGGCCTTTACCTGCAGAGCTTCCACTGCCCCACATGTGTCAACAAAGTTCCTCCAGAGAGTTTCACAATGCCCTGATTTACCCCTGGTCATTCGGCCTGCTGGGCTATTTTCTCTCCCGCTACCTCTCTTTCTCTCCCTCCCAATTCTTCCCCTCAGTAGCCATCAACCTTAAAGATCTCCTTGGAAAAATCCTGAAACTCTGTAAGTAGGACAGAGTGTCTGGATCTTCTTCTGAACAAATACTATTCTTTTATAGTTGTTTTCAGAGCCTAGGTAATCTCAACCTCTCTAATACATCACTTTGTAGGTGGGATTATCTTCATTTGGGGGAGGGGAAGGGCCTTGTTCTTTCTCTTCTCCTACTCTTCCTCTGTTTCTTTGGCTTCATCAAATATGCACTGAGGTGAAAATTGGAAGAGAATGGCGTTATAAGA
Organism: Condylura cristata; assembly: GCF_000260355.1. Classification (NCBI taxonomy): domain Eukaryota; kingdom Metazoa; phylum Chordata; class Mammalia; order Eulipotyphla; family Talpidae; genus Condylura; species Condylura cristata. The sequence continues at coordinate 66,167,436 of NW_004567107.1, read as the reverse complement.
CAGATTTTACAGCCAATTCGTCCAAGACAGGCCTGATTTTCCTTGGGGCCTCCCAAGTAGATCTGTTGTCTAGGATATTGCTAATGAAGTGGTTTTTACCATCTAAAATTCATCAGGAGAGATCTGGTAGACCTTCATGCTGTACTGCTAACTCTCATCATAATTTTGACTGGTAGTGTGGGAGAATTAGTGTAAGACATATATTATTAATCAGTAATATACCCCTCCCTATCCCTGACAGAATATGACAACATGTCCTCTAATGGGACCCCAATAGTGTACAGCTAAGGAGAACCTTACTGACATCTCAGTAGACTTGACATCTATGCTTTTGCTTGTGACATAAACTGCATTAGAGCTTCAATATGCTGAGAGCCATGAGGTTCCCAAGTGGGAAGATCAGTGGGAAAGATGAGAAATTTTAGGCTGCTTGCATGGGAAATATGTGTGAGAAACAGAGTTTGGAAACTCCCAACATGTGGACAGTAATGTGAAAGTATTTGCTACAAAGAGTTCCCATGTATCATATAACAAAAAAAAATCTATATTTCTTTTATTCCTTTATGAATAAATATGTTGTAGTAACAGAAGTCAGATTCCTCACTGTTGTAGAAAGGAGAGGGAGACTGGAATTAACCTATATTGCTTTTAAACCAGAAGTATGAATTCATGAGCTAATATATAGTCTGATAGATACAAAAGTAAAAATCAACTTGTATGCACATGCTTTCTAGTCCTGTCTGCTGAGAGTAGAAGCAATGACCATTGCACAGCAACTGGAACATACCTGGTATCCAGATAGTGACATCTACATATCATTTTCCAATAAAAAGAATGGGAGACCCTTGGAAAATAGGTTGATTTCAGAGCCAGCCCTGGAAAAATACAGATGAACCTGAAAACCTTGTGGTGACAGAAAATGAAGAAGTGATCAAAAAAGGATTGTGGGCATTCCCAAAGGTCAAGAAAGCAACCTCAGAGGCTCCAATTGATCAAAGTTTCAATAATTTGATCCCATATATAAATAGTTATGGCACTGAATTATAAACCACAATTAAACAATTATCTCTGGGTAGAAAAGGATAACTGAATCAACAAATAAATGGGCAAAAGAGACAGCTATTCCTTATGGAAGTCTGCCATTTAATAAAGGCAGAGCAATGGGGAAAACAGAAAAAAATCACTACACAAATATCATAATAATTTTTGTAGGCAAAATGTATCAATGATTGCAAATATTGTTGGGCACAGTTTAAAAAAGAAACAGAATAAGCAACGTGGATGGAACTGGAAGGCATTGTGCTCAGCGAAATAAGGCAGAAAGAAAAAGAAAAATATCAAATGGCCTCATTTATAGGGGCAATGTAGAGCAAGCAAAAAAAGGAATCAGGAAAAAAAGTAGCTATAATAAAGAAAAATCAAAGTCATCAGGCAGCTATAGATCAGAGACATTCTGTAGGGGAGGAGGAGAGCGAAGGACCAGGAAAGGGGTGGGAAGAGCACAAGGGACTATGGCGATGGTGCACGGGGAAACTTGTGTGGGAATTTCAGGGAACCATGCATATATATGTATGTATATATATACATATGTGTGTGTGTTTAAATAATGAACAGTTGTGAACCAATCCTCTAGTCCAAGTAATGGAACTAGTGGTTGTCTTTAAAATTATAGTGTATGTGGCCCTCCCTGGTGGCGCAGCGGGTTAAAGCACAGCACTGAGAAGCTAAAGCCACTGTCACATGAGTTCGATTCCCGCCTGCCCCGGAGGTGACCACATGGCGCGGCAGACCTCTCCTGACCTGCCCGCTGCTCCCCTCAGCAGTGTACTTCGTCGATCTGCCTGTTCTGCTCCCCACTCTGTCTCTGGTGAATCCTCTCACCCTCCGCATCTCTGGCCTATACCCCAGTTCTGTATGAATAAATAAATAAATCTTTTAAAAAAAATTATAGTGTATGTATCATAGTATATTAAAATTGCTTATTATATGAGAAACTTTAAAATCATTTTGCAGTATTTAAAAAAGAAACAAATTGAAAAGCCATGAAATTTTGAAGTATCTAACTTAGTGACACACACAAATATAATATAATGAATATATTAACAAAAATCTTTTAAATAATCATAAAAATAAAAAAAAGAAATAGGATATCAGCACAAATTCAGAGCCTCGCAGCTAAGATATAAATTATGTAGAGAAAAATAGCAACTTTATAATGGAGAAGCCCAACAGGCCCCTTAGCCAAGTGATAATATCTTAGTTAAATAATTAGGAGGTTAACATCACAAACGTTAAAATGTATTATCATCATGAAAGCCCTGATATGATAGATAATTCACTTCTGATAATACCAATAATATACATCACTTCGGTAGTAGTATTGCCAAAAATTCAGTCTAATATAATCATGAGATGACTTTTTATAAATATTTATGTGTTCATAGCTAGAGAAACCAAACCTAAAAAGCTTTGGATATGTAGTATAAAAAAAGAAAAAGAACAGAATTCATTATGGCAATGCACACTTTCCTTTTTTTCTGCTCAGTTTTTAAATATTTTTACACTTTAAAAGTTGCCTTTGCAAATCATTTTATGTGTCCTATATTTGTATTGAACTCTTTTGTAAATAAGTTCGCTAAACAGGTTGCATTCATCTAAGATCACAAGGAAGTTTTCCATCAGACTATTCAGTGAGCAGAACACCAAAACCTTTAGCACTGCAAGTTTTTAAGAAATTATACTTACACAAAGGTCTAAACAGGCAGTCAGTAAAATTATAGCTATGGAAATAGAAATAGTTTTCATATATAAATTTATTGAATAGTATATAAATTTAATTTTGAGATTTCTATAATTACTCTTTGGAATTCTATTTTAAAATATGTATTTTAATGGTGTTCCTATTTTTTTTAAAGATTTATTTATTTATTCATACAGAACTGGGGTACCGGCCAGAGATGCGGAGGGCAAGAGGATTCACCAGAGACAGAATGGGGTACAGAACAGGCAGATCGACGAAGGACACTGCTGAGGGGAGCAGCGGATGGGTCAGGAGAGGTCTGCCATGCCATGTGGATCTCCTCCGGGGCAGGCGAGGATCGAACTCATGTGGAAGTGGCCTAAGCTTCTCAGTGCAGTGCTTTAACCCGCTGTGCCACCAGGAGGGCCAGTGTTCCTATTTTTAATCAGGTAAATTTATATCCTGTACCAGAAAAGAAATAAATTGAGAAGCCATGAAATTTTAAAGTATCTAACTTAGTAACACATACAAACAATAACTAGAAGCCATTCAACTTATATGAGTTTTGTCTTACAAAAATATCACTTGAAGAAAAGTAATCCTCTGAAGATAGTTTGAAGTATTTTCAAGTTTAACTATTTCAGACTTGGAGGTAAGAGTATTCTCCTTTTAATCAAATTTTCTTGTGTGCTTATCAGCTTCTTACCTGATGAAGTCAGAGCATTTTCTCAGTTGAAAAATGTCAACAGGGCCCTCCCTGGTGGCGCAATGGTTTAAAGCACAGCACTAAGACGCTAAAGCCACTTCCGCATGAGTTATGAGTTTGATCCCCGCCTGTCCCGGAGGTGACCACATGGCACGGCAGACCTCTCCAGGCCCGCCTGCTGCTCCCCTCAGCAGTGTACTTCGTCGGATCTGCCTGTTCTGCTCCCCCGCTCTGTGTCTGGTGAATCCTCTCACCCTCCACATCTCTGGCCTGTACCCCAATTCTGTATGAATAAATAAATAAATCTTAAAAAAAAAAAAGAAAAAGAAAAATGTCAACAATTTCAAAATTCAAGTTCAACCTTGAGAAAGATTTAACAGTAAAAAACATTTTAAATAATGAAGCTATTTTTGAAAACCGCATTCTTCAGAAACATAGCAGTGTCAAGGTAATCAAAACAGATACAGCTAGAAACATGATGGAAGTATATAAACATGTGCCAAAGTTAATTATTCTGCCTGTTCTTCTTTAATGTTAATCTAACTAATTATACATTTTAACTATATATATTGTATTTATTTTTTAGGAATAATTTTATTTTTATTTTTATAAAAGGATTTATCTATGCACACAGGCCAGAGGTGCGAAGGCAGTGAGTGGATTCCCCAGAGACAGAGTGGGGAGCAGAACAGGCAGATCTACTGAAATACACTGCTGAGGGGAGCAGCAGATGAGATAGGAGAGGTCTGCTGCTCTATGTATCACCTCTGGGCCTGGGGATCAAACTCGCAGTGAAGTGGCTATGGCCAGCTTGCAGTGCTGTGCTTTAACTCACTGCGCCACCAGGGAGGGCCCAGGAATAATTTTAAAACCACCAGTATTATCAAACTAATTTTTTGGTTTTGATCAGTAAATAAAATGTTTCCCACTAGTTACATAGTTACAAAATAGGAACACTGTTTAAACTTATTTTAACCACTACTTTTCATCCTTAAAATTACCTTTATCATCTGATTTGGGGTGAAGCGGTCAGTTTTAAGTATCAGTTGTACTAGGCCATAGTACTCAGTTAATCAACCACTAGTCTGTGTTGCTGTGAGGGTGTTTTGTAGATGTGACTACAGTCCATAGCCCATTGACTTTAAGGGATATTACCCTAGATAGTCAGATCCTGGTGATCCTGAGCCAGTTGAAAGGCTTTAAAAGCAGAGCTGAGACTTTCCATCAAACGAAATTCCCCCTTTGGATTTAATCCCTACTGAGAATCCAGCCTGCCCTTCTGAAGTCCTGCCCTTTGATTTACAGACTTTCCAGGCAATCCTATAATCACCTAAAGCAATTCCTTGCAATAAATATCTTACTCTTTGTCTTCTACTGGTTCCATCTGTCTGACGGATCCCAGAATGGTAGAGATGACACACTCTACAGTCACCTCCCTGTCCTGAACAGTGGGGCATTTGTTCCCTAGTGTTGCCAAGGACCATATACTGAGATCTCTCACTGGAACCCCATCTGAAGTTGTCTGATGTTTTACATGCCTTTTTTGACGTTCCATGTATGCCTAGAGTAGCTGTTAAATGTGACTTCTAAATAGAGACATTCATTTTTGACAGCAAATTGCCCTTCATTGGATGGGAGTTCAGCACACAACATCAGACAGCACCAATACAGCTGGTTTCCAGTCCCCTCTATGCCCCTGTGTAGCTCTTAAACCCTTTCACCCAGTTATCTACTGGCATTCACACCCTCCACACCTTCCACAGTCTCTGTCTACTTAAGTGTAAGTCTCTGTCCACTTAAGTAGGGTAAGTCTTTGTGACTTGCTTAAAAGTGGGAATCTGTATGTCTCAAGCAAAATTATACATCTGGTAACTGACAAAACCATGCCTTAATCTCACAAAATTTTTCCATTCACACCACATTTCCTCCCTAACAAAACAATCAAAAAGCCCAGTTGTTACAAATATGAAGAGTGGGGGTCACTCAGCTGCTAACAAAAAGTGCAAGAAAGGAAGCCTCTACATTTAATTTTAATTAAGTTTACAGTAGAAACATACAAAATTATAGTACATTTTTCTCCCCAAATGTTTGTACACTAATTGTGCTGCAAACAAACCAGTATATCTACCAGGGCTGCAATTTTACCTATGAGTCAATGAAAAACAAAAAATAATCTGTTGCCTGTCTCTCTCAATCCAAATTACTAAAACATAAAAACTGATGTTCTCTATTCTAATACTAGTATCATGTCATTATTCTAAGAGCATCTTAGACCCAGGGTAAGAAAATAAGGGTGTCATAGAGTCACGTATATCCAACTCAAGAATGACCCTTGCGAAGTTGCCAGGAATATTTCCTCCCACAGGCAAGATACCTTGATCTCAGCTAGTCAAGGTGTTTCTTTCAGAGTTTGGAAGAAAACTGACCTTTGACCAACTGTAAAGAAGTCTTCCCAGAGCTCATTAGCCTAGACTATGCATTTGAAAGGAGGTACAATCTATATGGTAGGTGTGTAGCATATGTACAGTCATTCCCTCTCTGCAAAATCAGAACAATGAAGCTCTGCAACTTCTCTAAGAAACCATCTCAACCTCCAGGCTAAGGTGAGGCCCTTCTCACAGTCTTCCACAAAGGAAAGCTGACCCATGAAGAACAAGTATGGACACAAGGATGAGCATCACATAGTGTGTGAGTGGTCTCCCTTTAGCGGAAACGTTCATGGTGCAGGAGCTTCCACTATCTTCTCTCACATTCTTCTTTTATACAAAGGCCGTGACCTATCTTCCCTCAAAGCTTTACTTTTCCTGTCCACTTTTCTGCTCCATCACATAAATCCAACTCCAATTCTCCTCACCTCCACTATATCATGCATTCTCCTCAAGGTCTCCCCAAGGGAGAGGTGGAGTCTCTTTCAAACGCCCCTATGTTTAAAGCATAGATGTGTAAATAGTATATAAATAGGTATTTAATATTTTCTGTAGTAATATGAATGTCATAGAGGGGGCAATAGGGGCAAATTTCAAAAACAGCCTTCTGCATGAATAATATTGAAAGGGGGATAGAAAATCCAGCCCACACTAAAGCAGAAGCATCTCGACTAGCCTACACTTCATCCTTCTCACCCTCAGTGTTACTGCCCCTACACACATCATTCCTGTTCATCTGACACATTCCTACCAAATAATGTTTTCTGTAAGACTTAACTCCTCACTCTCTTCCTATTCCAGAGCGGCACCCTCATTCCACTCAATCTGCAGGACTTTTGATTTCATGTTGTTTTTCCTGCCTCATGCCTTCTTGCACCACCTCTGAGAACACTATAAATCTTTCAGTGCTCAGCTCAAGTGAGCTTTATGAAACCCTTCTGGGATGATCCTTGACAAGGTCTGTTCTTCCCTCTTTCTGACACAGCATAGCACCTTGTACTTTTAGCATTTATCAACCATAATCCACTATCACATTAGAAATCTACCTATTATGTGCTTATTTTAACCCCACCCCAAACCCAGTCTGTATAATATTAGTCTTCCTAGCAACAGATGTTATTTATTGACCATCCTTAAACCTACTACTTCAGTAACAATTTTGTTGCTCAAAACTTATGACCAAATTGAATGAAATCAAGAATACAGTTTAACCCTAATGCAACATTGATAGTTCCAAACTACACAATTAGCAGGGGAAGAGCTATAATAATTGTAGTGACTTTAAAACAACTACATAATCTTGCAGATTGAATAGTCACTTGTGCTCCAGAAAGCATAAGGAACTGTGGCCATCCACCAAGTAAATATTGTGTATACCATCTTCAATTTATAAAATAATGCAGTCTAGGAGAGCAGATATTTTTCTTTTAAGAATGAGAAAACTAAAAGAGACATAAAGTGCCAGTCTCAAACTGATGAAAGATAGATTTGAGGCTAACACTGTCTTTAAAGAGCAAGCTTTCCTCTGTGCTCTGACACCATGGTAAGAGCACAGCAATGGTGAGCTTAGTACAAGCCATCTTTGTGGATGACAGCATGATAAAGTTGAGGATCTAGTGTCAAATGATCTGAGTTTAATTCCCAACTCAGCCATACCACAGCTGAGGAATTTTGAATTATTACCCTTGTTTTTCTCATTCACAAAATGGAATAATAGTGCCTACCTCGTGGGTTCATTATAAGAATTCCAAAATGTACTCAAAGTATTTTGCATAGTGCCTAGAACAACTTAAGCCTTCATAAAAAAAAGACACCTACTATGTAGACAATATATGTATACTAATATATCTACTACATAAAAGAAATTTTTGTATTTTTCATTGAGGTAACATTATATTACAACGTTATGTAAGATTTAGTGTCTCTCAATGAGAAGCAACGTGTATATACTACATTTATTTCATCACTAAAATTCCATTTCTATCATTCATTGTCCCCTTTGTTTTGATTTACTTACCCCCATCTTCCCTTCTGATAACCATTAATTTGTCTTACAATAAAACTATATTTATTTTTGATATATTTAGTTCATCTTTTTGTCTTTCTGTGGCCTTTCCCGAGGCTAAAACCCTCTAAATCCATCCATGGTGTTACAAATGGCAGGACTTCACCTTTTTCATAACTGAGTAGTATTCCATCCATATCTTCTTTATATCCATCAATTGATGGGCACTTAGGTTATTCACAGTGTGAACTACTTATAAGTAATATAATAAACATAGGAGTTTGTTTATTATCTCTTCAAAATAGTGTTTCTATATTTTTCTGTTAAGCACCCAGAGTAGGATAACTGCATTGTATGGAATTTCTGTTTTGAATTTTTTAAGGACTCTCCATATTGTTTTTCATAATGGCAGCATCAATTAACATTCCCACCAGTACATAGAGTTATCTTCTTTCTGCATCTTCTCCATCACTCGTTTCTTTTCTTTGTATAATAGACATTCTCACAAATATGAAATGAGATATTGCATTATTCTTTATTGTTCTTTTGGTTAGCATTCCTCTAATAATAAGAAATGATAAACATTTTTTATATGCTTATTGACAATCTGAAAGACTTCTTTTACCCAATTTTTATTTGGGGTGTTTGTTTTTATTGGTAAGTTTTATGAGTTCTTTGTATATTTTGATGAACATATGATGTGGAAATATCTTCTATTCAGTAGAATGCTTTTTTTTTTTTTTTCCTTCTTTTTTTCCTTTTTTTCCCATCTCAATTGTAATCCCCGTGGGTTTCCCATCACCAAATCACCCGTGTGCCATCACCATAATCCCATGCACTTCCCTCCCACCCCCCAGTTTTTGATCCCATTCCCCACTCCACCCCCACAAAATGTCTCTGGTATATGGCTGTTCATTGTTTTTGTTATTTTCTCGCCTGGTCCATTATACTCCTGCTATGAGTGAAACCATCTGGTATTTTTCTTTCTCTTTCTGGCTTATCTCACTAAGCATGATCTTTTCCAGCTCCATCCAAGTTGCTGTGAAAGACATGTGTTTCTCTTTTTTGGTTGCTGAGTACTATTCCATTGTATATATGTACCTCATCTTTTTAATCCAGTCATCTTCAGTAGAATGCTTTTTATGTGTGATACAAAATGAAAACTAACTTTTAAAGATTTTATTCTTTTGCTAAGAAAAGACTAAAACCTTGAATTGTGCATGTCCCCATGTGATACTATTACTGGACAGTCACTTTACTGGAAATCCAGCCTACCACTCTGTTAGGGAGAACTTTATGAGATATGACAGAATGAGATATGACTTTGTGTGTTCCTTTGCTTGTGAAAGGACTGTGCACTGAACCTCTGCACATTTCCATTCAAGGAGCTCTTGGCTCAGCCACATTCCACTTTTTCATGTAGTTTTCTACCCAAAACAGACACATGGTTTCTACTCTAGATTGAATCTGCACTGAGTATGCCAAGGAAATTCTGCCATGTGATTTTCCAGAGCATTCTTTACAAACAACAAATAAGCCCAAAATTGTTGCTTTTCTTACACTAAAAAAATAGTTAAAAGTCTTTCTGGGGCCCCTCCCTGGTGGTGCACCATACTGTGAAGCGATCCACAGCTGCTTCAGCACAAGTTCAATCCCCAGCCAGGGAGGTGACCCACGTGGCACAGCAGACCTCTCCTGGCTGGCCTGCTGCTCCCCTCAGCAGTGTACTTTGTGGATCTGTCTGTTCTGCTCCCCATTCTGTCTCTGGTGAATCCTTTCACCTTCTGCACCTCTGGCCTGTACCCCAGTTCTGTACATGTAAATAAATAAATAAACAAATCTTTATAAATGAAATTTCTTTATAAATGAAATGTTCTCATGCTGTCTCTAGTAAGTTATTTTTACATGTTGTCTACAAGAAATTTTACTCTGCTGAAAGCCCATCCTTCTCCTGTGTGGAATGATCTCTCACTTATGAGGTCATAACCAAAAGGCAGCATGGCCAACTGCATTGTATGTTCCACCACCCATGAGATTATGGATGATTATGGGTAATTGCTGGGGCAAATGAGTTACAGCTAATTACTAGTGTGGACTTAATCCCAGCAACAAGTGAAAGCAAAAACATTCTTTAATATTCACAACTATAAGGAACACAACTTGCAATTTATAATGCCAAAGCATTCATTATTATGAACAGAGTCTGAAGTCTCAAGAGAATTAGGTAGCTGTGTGGTTAAGTGTGTAAGATTTTTCTTTTCCCACTTTTAATTTGCTGTCAGGTAATTTTAAGGGCAACTGAACTTCCTTTCTACCCTGCAACTACATGGGCCTTCTACTATAGTTTATAAATGTTTAAGAGACATGACACTAGGAGCTGGTAGAAATACAATATAATAATAATAATAATAATAATTTAAGGCACAATTTCTAAGGATAAAATTAAATGGATTTTAAAGTTCTTTGGAAAGATGAAAGTACAATATAATTATAGGGTATCATTAATATCCCATTATAACTATTATCTTCTGTGTTTTTATTATACCCTTATAACTATGTCTGCAAATTATATAAGATATAATTTGTTACTTGTTGCATATAATGTCAATGATAATCAACACATACCTTGATAAGTCTAAAGTGGAACCTTTTTTGAGCAATTAATTCAAGCTTATTTTTCTGGTTCCCTAAATCCTTATCTTAATTACTCTGAATTGGGAATACTTCAGGTTTCATAGGGAAGAGCTGTTTTGAGATTGACAGCACACATGGAGACAGGAGAATGGAACATGCCATAGCAACAAAGTCAAGACTAGTTTCAGGGTCTTCTGAGAAATTACTAGATGCCCCAAGAGGAGAAAAATGGAACAGTTTTGAGGTGGTTCTTAGATCTTCTAGGGTGAATGATTCCTTACATTTTAGAATGTTGCCAGAATAAATTGAAACAAAAAGGAAAAGCACTTTGTAATTTTAAATGTATCTGAAATCAAGATTAATACGAATACTAGAATACACCTTTCACAAGACTAATAGTTGCATCATGAAATTAGAGCATTTAACTATTTTCCTATCAAAGACTGCTTCTACACCACATTTTTACATTTAAGGAAGGAAGTCTTGTTTCATCTGAAAATTAAAATAAAAGGAGGAAAAAATGTTGTTACCAATAATTTGAGCAAAAAGGAAGAATGGTTAAGGGATTTGGACATATCTATATTTTGTTGAATTTCAATAGCACCTCTTCACTTTATTCAGAAATCTCTCTAGATTCGGAATTCAGTTAGTCATTCTTTTCCTCACAGATGCAAAGAGAGGCTTTTATCAATTTTTTAATAATTCACACACATCACTGTTATTTTTTAATAGTTTTTGCTTTCTTTTCTCAGCTGCAGTCCCATAGAATTCTTTAGGGATAAGTTGGTCACCTTTTTGACTTCTTGGTTCATTCATTCAACATACTTAAAAAAAAATCAGCAGTTTTTATTCAGCACTGAAACATTAATATTATAAATCTCTTTTACTGACAGAGCTCAGAAAGTTAACTGTCATCTGCATTATATTAATTATGGTGGTGAGGGGTTAAGTCAAACACATTTCTAGTATACATGGTGTGTGTGTTTGTGCGCGCACACTGTTGCTGTGAAAAGTTGACATCTGTGACATTACCCTTAAAATGAGCAAGGGGTCATTACACAGAAGTTGCACTACCTGTCTTGTTTGAACCAAGCTAAACAATTTTGGACTAAAACAAAGATCAGTTGTTTTAAGAAACCACCAACGGGCACTCCTTGGTGGTACAACGGGTTAGGATGCAGCACTGCAAGCATGCCTCAGCCACTTCACTGAGAGTTCGATCCCAGGCCCCAGAGCTGATCCCCATGGCGTGGCAGACCTCTCCTGACAGGTTTGCTGCTCCCCTCAGCACTGTACTTCATTGATTTGCCTTTTCTGCTCCCCACTCTGTCTCTGGTGAAGCCTCTCACTGCCCCTACAACTCTGTTTTGTACCCCAGCAAGAAAGGGAGGAAGGGAGGAATTATGGACATTTAGCCAAGGATATAGTCAGTAAGTTCTCTTTCTATCTTTTCTGAAGAATCAGTAACCAATTAGATAAATCCTTTCTTAAAATTAATCAACTCTTTTCTTTAACCACTGGCCTCACCTTTCTTTTTTCCATCCATAAGAAACATAATTTGAGCTTCCCTGATCCTGGTAGTGCAGGGGTTAAATCTCAGGGCTATCAAGCTATCTCCAGCCACTGCAGCTTGAGCTCAATCCCTGGTAGTTAAATAGATCCACCTGTTTTGCTCCCTGCTCTGTTTCTGGTCAATCCTCTCACTGGAACTCATCCTTCCACCAAACCTCCAGACTAGACCCCAGTTCTTTTATGCATAAATAAATAAAATATAGTTACTTTTGCTTTCTTGTCTCCTTAGTTGGTTTCTCTACATTCCTCCTATCAGTGAGACCATTTGATAGTTTTCTTTTTCTTTCTGGTTTATTTCACTGAGAATAATCCCTTCTAGCTCATCCATGTTGCTGCGAAGGGCACGAGTTTATCCTTCTTGATGGCTAAGTAATATCCCATTGTGTAAAAATACCACAATCTTTAAAGAAAAAAAGAAAACGTTCAATTGTTTATATAGGTAGTGTTTGTTGATATTTGCTCACAAGTATGTCATAGTATTTATTCACTATTCCTTCTTGTGTCTCAGGTGCTCCTCTAAGCTCATTTTTCTTCTTCCTGAAATTTAGACTTGCATTAATGAAGAATTCTAGGAAGTAAACTCCTTCACTTTTTTGTTTGTTCGTTTCCTTTATTTGGTTTTGCTTGTTTGTTGGTGAGTTTTTGTCTTTAAAAAATGCCTTTATTTTTGTCCTCATTTTTTTCTTTTGGCAATTTTTTAAATATTAATTATTTATTAAAATAGCCATAACCATCTATTGGATCATCTCTGTTCTTGCTCCCAACCTACACTTTCTTCCTTTCTGATAACTTAAGTTCGTTTGTCAAAGGCCACTGGTTTACTTTTTATTTTGCTCATCTGATTTGTTTTGTTTTATACCTGTCCACCTGCTTCGTTTCCTTATATTCCACATTTATGTAATCATCAAATCTTTTATCAGTGATACTTGTCCTGATTTCCCATTTTAGCTATTATAAATAATGCTGTGATAGTTGCTGTTTCATATTTAACTCTATATGTACATTATTTCATATTCCTTGCCTAGATAGCCAGAAATGAGATAGTTGGGTCATCTGGTAGCTCTATTTTTCTTTTTTTTTTTTTAAGAGTCATACTATCTTCCAAAATGGTTGTACCAACCTACAATTCCACCAACAGTGCATACAAGTGTTCTTTTTTCTCCAGCCTTTTTCTCTCTCCCTTGCGAAAACTTGCTATTATTCTTTTTGATGTATACCATTCTCACCTGTATTGGATTAGCATTTCTCTAATAATAAGTGATAATAAGCATTTGTTATTTGCCTATTGTATTTTAACCTCATTCTTAAAAGATGGTTTCACAAGTTGTTCATTTTTTATTTAATTTTTTATTTTCATTTTATATTTAATTGTGTGTTTTTTTTCCTTTTTTATACAGAAGAATATTATTACAATTCTTTCTGATTTGTTCAGCTGCAATTGAAAAGTTAATGTCAATCTAGTTAACACATTGATAAGCAAAGAGAATGGTAGCTTGCTGATTTGCTTTTATTTAATTACTGCAGTTAGACTTTAAGTTTATTGAGTATTTGAATTATAAAATTTTATAAAATTGTCCAAAGTCAAGTTATCTACTTTCCAATTTATTGTATGTACAAGGAAGTAAGATTTTGTTTCAATGTTTGCATTTGTTCATTTTTTATTTGCTTTGGTTTAAGCAGTGTGCTCTAGCTTCCTAATAAAGCATAGTGATTACTTTGCATTTAAAAAAAATCTAGTTAACACACATTTCTAAATAAATTTCTTTACTCTCTTTTTTTTTTACTGACTGCTTTCAAGCTCATCATTTTGTCTGTGGAGGTCTGCTGTTTCACTAGGATGTTTTAAGGTAAGATTTTATTTTAATCCCAGTTATGATTCATTGAGCATCCTGAATCTAAAGATGATGTTTATTCTTCAACTGAGCAAATTTCTCAGCTGCTATCTTTTTGAATATTATCCCCTCTAATGCTCTTTATCTTTCTGCATTCTTAATTAGACATTTACAGGTCTCCATATCTCATGTTCTCCTTTGTGATTTTTATCTTTTTATAGCTCTGCACTATTTCTGAGGAATTTCTTCAGATCTATCTTGTAATTCATTATGTTTTTGTTGTTGGCTATCTCAAATTGGCTATTGGCCCACACCATTTTTGTTATAATTATTATATTTTTTATTTGTATAAAGTTTGATTTGTCTTGCTATAAAAATATGGCTCATGTTTTCTTGTTCTTTGCCATATTTTCAATATTCTCATTTATTTAAATGCTTAAAATATGTTTAACATGCAGTCTGTATCCAGGGAAAGTTCAGTTACTATAACTACAATTTACTGATTTTTCTGCTGAGTCTCATGGTGTCCAATTTCCTATATGTCTAGTGATTTTAAAAATCATATTACTGTGAGTACATGTTCCTTAAACTTAATTTACAGAAATCCCCTGAAACCTGTGTTTAAAGTTCATTCCTCAAGAAAAGATCTATTTACTTCTACCAGATGTTGGCATGTACTTATCCACCCCAGACCTTTTTTATGCTGTTTTATCTTTGAATTTTGTTACACTACGCAGAAATATGGCTTTCAAAATAAAATTAATCCACCTTTGTGATTAGGAATTCTAAGACAAATCTTTCCTTTCCCTTTTTTAAACTTTCCTTTTTTCTCATTCCTTTTCATTCTATCATACTTGGCACATAGTTTGAGATAATCAAATCCTTAGTTTTCTCATTGTGAATGTCATCTTTAAAGGTCCTGTTTTTATTTTTTTTTCTTTAATTGAAGTAGCATTGTTTTACAAGACTGTATATGATTTGGAGGTATAGGATCTCACCTTTCAGGTGTATGTTACAATAATATACCCACCAACACACCCATAGTCCTCCACCATATTCCATTGTGCCCCTTTCCCACAATGCTCTCCCCTTTCCCTCCTTCTATTCTGGTAGCCTCAATTCTACAAACAGATTTCTAGTGTTTGTTAATGGTTTGGTTTTATTTCACTATGTTTTATATGTAAATAAAAGCATCAATTATTCATCGCTGTTTTTTAAACATATTTTGCTTACTTCCAATTTTCCATTTAGTATTCCATTGTGTATATATATTTCATCTTCTTTATCAATCATGTGCCAATGAGAATTTAGATTGTTTCCCTTTCTTAGCTATTATAAATAGTGCTGCAATAAACAGAGTATCACATATATCTCTTTATATTAGCATGTTTGCAATCTTTGGAGAGACATTAGTAGTACAATTGCTGGATCATGTGGTAGATCTATTTTTAATATTTTGAGAAATCTCATTTTCCCCCACAGGACAGGACCAGTCATATCCCACTAATAATGTATAAGAGTTCCTTTTATTACATATTTTTGCCAAGACTTATTGCTCCTAGTCTTTTGATATGGACCATTTTGGTTTTGAATTGGTTCTGACTTGGTTCTGACTTGATAAATGAAGATGGACTTTTTTATGTGACTCTTGGATATCTATAGTTCTTCATTAGAGAAGTGTCTTTCTAGCACTTCTGCACATTTTTGAATGGGTTATTTGTTTTCTTTCATGTGCTATATGAATTTTCTGTAGTCTTGGATATTAACCCTTTGTCAGCTGTATGTATACAAATATTTCCTCCCATTCAATGGGGTGTCATTTTGATTTAGTGATAGTTTCTTAGTTTGATGTAATCCAATTTTTTTACATCTTCTATTGTTTCTCCTGCTGTAAGAGACAATTTCAAAAGACATCATTAAAGCAAGTATCATTAACTATTTTGCCTATGTTTTCTTCTATGTGTAGTCTTTTATATTTTCAGGTATTATATCCAGTTAATTTTTTACCATATTACTACCACCAATTTCAGAATAAAGTTTTCCACCAGAAAGATGTTCTATATTTGCATTATGACTTTTCCTACTTCGGAATACGGATATGTTTTTCCATTTTTATAACCACTACATTGCAATTTTAAAATGCACAGAAATATGAAAACAAACTGTTATGAAAATAGAACTCAACCTTTTCACCAGTTCAGACTTTCTACCCCTAAACTCACTAGTTCAGACCTTCTACCCTTAAACTCTAAGCTTATGAGATTTTGCTTAGAATGTCAGTGAGAACAAAGCTCAGGTGATAAGGGTGGCCACATGAGCAGGTCCTGCCCAGTGGGACAGGCTTACCTCTAACCTCCAGTCAAATCCTTCCATATTAGAGTACAGGGTACTGTGAGGAACACAATGTAATTCCTAAAATTTTAAAATAGAGCATGACAGATGATTTTCAAAATCTATAAAACTGCTATACAAAAGTTTGAAACAAACACCACATAGCCACATACAAAAACTAGTAAATATTTGCAGACAAAATCTAATTTTATCAATATGCAAACTGCTATTGGAAATGATTGGTATATTTACCAAATACACACATATTCACATTCTAATATAAAAATACTGGCAACAATATGAGGAGAGAGTTCACAGGAAAGTAAATACAAATGGCTCTAATACACATGAGATGATAATACTATCACCTATTACAAGAGAAATGCTAATTAAATCACCATAGAAACCACATTTCATTAATTTAGCAAAGATCAAAAACCTTCAAATCACACTGTTAATGAAGAGATGGAAAACAGACCTCTTTATTGTGGAGGACTATCAACTAGTGAGTTTTCGGAAAGGTACTTGGCTAGATTTATCAAATTTATAAATGATTATCTTTGACCCATCAAGTTATTCCATTAACTTATATATACAAAATATTCCAGGAGTATAGACTGTGTTATGCTCTGTATACTCTTTGTCTTATGTGCAAAAAGAGAAGTTCTAAGCAATTACTAGTCTTCTTATTCATAGAATGCATAAAATAATCAGGCCTTTTTTACATTTGGTGTGATAGGCAGAAATACATATTGATAAAAGTAGTATGGGCCCAGGAACGAGATTCCTTATTATTTAAGGAAGACCTATCATTTACTAGTTCTGTATTTATTAGGATTGTTATTTAACAATATTGGACTCAATTTGGTCATCTGCAAAATGATAGTGATAATAGTAAAATTTAAATTAATGAAAGGATGAGGGTGGAACAGGAAATGGGATCGGAACTGGGGTGGGAAGAGTGCACTGGATTATGGTGATGGTACACAGGTGAATTGGTGGTGAGAAGCCCATGGGGATTACAACTGAGATGGAAAAATGCACAAAGTGAAGAACAATGTAAAAAAATAAAATATTTAATAATAATAATAATAAAATAAATTTTAAAAAATAAAATGAATGTATCCAATTAAAAAATTAATGAAAGGAAACTTAATTCATAGAAAGGACTAAATCATATCCTAAGATTGTAGGTCATATCCTTCTGCATATGTGACTTCCCTAACACAAAGTTCCATGTGCATTTTGCATATTTTCTTCCATGTTTCTATGCCCTTGGGTTTTATTAAAATCTTTTATCATTTGAGTTAATTTTTGTGTATGTAGTGAGATAGTAGTCTAGTTTCATTCGTGAACATAAGACTGTCCCTATTTCAACAACATCAATTGGATTTTTCTTTCTCCATTGTATAATCTTTGTTCTTTTGCTGTTCATTAACTGACCATATAAGTGCAGGTTTATTTCATTATTCTCATGCAACTCTCTGGAACAGGGTTCCCAATCTTTGTTCACAGTGGAAACCCTGACTCCAATAAGATAAGCTCCTAAACAATGCTAAGAACTGTCAATACGTCTGAGGCAGGGTCATAAGTTCCCAGAACCTGATATCCTCAGTCCCTCCCTTAGCATCCTGCATCAACTCCCCTACTCAGGGACCCAGTTTGAAAACTATTTTCTAAGTCTTTGAGTCTCCAGTATCCTCATCTTAGCCTTGTGTTAGCTCTGGTTCACTCCTACTTTCCCTTACAATTAAAGGAAGCTTTTCTCCTCCATCCCTCCCTCCCTGGTAACATCAGTCCTTCCTCTCCATTTACCACTATCCATCATGGCTGCGCTAACCCATATCTGCGTGGTGACTGTGGTGGGAGAGCAGCGGTTGTAACTGTGGTCCAGTCTTTGGCAGGATGTTACCTGAGGAAAGTAAACCCTACAGAAAAGGAATAGCTGTGTTTTCAGTTTCCCATGGATGGCACAATGCATAGGGCTTCATTCACAACCTGCTGCAGATGCCTTGGACATGAGTTCAGTTTTCTCAGGGAACCCCTTTGGCAAGGATATTTGGTTCAGTCACTCTCATTGAGTGTTCATTTAATTCAACTAAATGATGAAGGTCTCCAGGTTTGCAACCCAAGGGTAAGATTTCCTGTGTCCTCAGTAAAACTTAAATAAGACCAGGTATCAATGCAATGGCTGATGGAACTAGAACTTGCAAGGAAAATCAGAGCTACACATGGAAATGCTGAAGAATCACAAATGTTCAACACCAAAAGGTGTGCTGTTCAGTAGGCTCTAAGAACTGGATTGACTTCTCACCTTGCCTTCCTTCTATGTCAGCATTCAGTCCCAAGCACTTTTATTACTTTCCCTTGAGATGCCTTTGTTTCTAATTAGAGAGAAGGACCTGACCCCTGAGAACTGATAACAATTTTGCCCCTAGACATACCATTGGCTAACAGGGAAAAGCAGGTTAATGGTGTCTGCATGGAAGGTATATTATTAGAAGTGAGTCTGTGAAGCAAACTCCCCGTGACTCTAATCTTCAGAATGCTGACTCCCAAGGTCAGTAATTGGGCAACAGAGAATTCACAGGCCTAAGCCTGTCTTCAGCCCTCTTTGAAACGCAGTTTCTGAGGTCAGGGAAATAATTGCTTCATTTAAAGGGGGGTGGAAAGAGATGAGAGAAGAAACAACCTTCATTATTTCTTTGGTTTATCAATGCACTATGCTCTCAATATCCCAGTCTAATTAAAATAACACAGGCTGCTTGAGAAACTCAATCATTTCCACAGTTTGCTCCTCCTGTCAGCTCAGAGATGCCTAATGGCAGATAAACCCAGGACTCCTCCCCTTAGTCATTAATTCAGCAGCCAGGGTGCCATGATGCTCATTAATGTGCTTCACCCCTGTTATAGTCAAACCTTTAATTAACATATTTTAATGTCAGTGCTTTGCTACTCTCCAAAGAAAATGTCAATGTAATCAACTTGAACTCTTGACCACCATTCCTACCGCAGATCTGCCTTCGTCACCTCATGGGCTAACTCTGGACTCATTCACACTCCAGACCCACTGCCAGGATGTCTGGGTGCATGGGACCCACTCTCTGGGAAGTGCTTAAACACTGAATCACTCAAAGGATCCCTCTTGAAGTCCAGTCATTGTTTTGTGACCCTGGTCATCTGAGAAATGTTCCGGTAATGACCTGAAATCCACATTTTGCATGCGTGAAAAAAGCAAAGGGGGAAGAAGAAAGAGAAAATTGCTCTTAATTTGACTATTTATGCATAACACCTGTGGGCTGGATTTAATTCAGTTTTACAAATAAAGAGAAAAAAGTTAAAAGTGAGTATAGAAGAAATGTGAAAGGAAAAAACTAAAATTCACATGCTTGGCAAAAAGGGAGCAAAGGTACAAATAAGAGCAAAAGCTTCCTGTCCAGGCGGCAGCATCAGCACAAAGTGCCCTAGATGCATGAGGCAAACCGGGGTCCACACCAGTCCTGCCTGCTGCCCATTGCTGGAGACCACTGCAGGTGCAGGGAGCAACTGTGACCTGAGGCGTTGGTCTCCAGTGCCCACAGCTTTGGGGCATTCAGGCCTGGCCCTTGATTATAGCTTCAGTAGCTACGCAAGCCCCTCTCCCACACACAACCCCCCCCACACATCACTCCCGCGTGACTTGGCACTTGGCTCAGGCCACTCCCAGAATGTTGCTCTCAGACCCAGGACCTAGTGCCCTTTGGGACTCTGATCTACCAGGCTGGCCACTGAAATGGCTCTTTCCACCCATCTTGTGGGTGAGCCATTGTTAGTGCTGGTTAGCACATGTGATCTCATTAGGCTCATAGAGTCAGCATAGTGGTGTGGTGGGGACTAATTTAAAGATAACTTGAAAGGCAAGACAGTGGATATAAACCAACTCCATTCAAAATGAGAACATATTTTAAAAATAGGTTATCATTTCTCTCCCTCTACCCTAAAACACCAATATTAAGACTCAAATAATGTTAAATTGTTTTAAATTTTTCTTTTCATTTAGCTTAATTTCAAGGTGGATGCAAGTGTTCTTGCTTCTTGGGTCACAGCAGAAACATATTATAAAGGCGTATATCAAAGCTAAGGGGTTGCCGTTCCACAAATGAGATTCAGATGTGTCCATAAATCTGTCAGAGAGATACAAGAGACCCTTCAAGACCGTGTGGGCAAAACACGCCTGGAATTCTGTCTGTGACCTCACCTGGCCACTGGTTTCATTAAATCTGCTGCTTTGGGGCACGCACGGGTCCAGGGTCAGCCAGGATGTTTTCGTGGCATTTACCCTATGCGATGCTGTTTGCTCGCCTGAGGGGCTACCCAGCAATCTGCCTCCTCCTGCTCAAGTGTCACGACTTAGCCAAACTCGAGAGGCAGGAAACTGAGATGGATGGATCGCTGGTTTGATCTCAAGTCACAAATCCCTTGTTGTGACTTCGCTCAGAGGCAGGGCACTGTTGGAGGGTGGGGGCTGGGGAAGCAGAATCAGATAAAAGACAGCAGCCAGGATTCTGCAGGACCGCCTGTGCTACCTCCATGGCCCTTGCACATCTGTCCATCTGTCCAGAATGTAAAAAGGAACACCCAGGAATGAAGCACAAGAAAGTGATGTGAAAGAAACATCATCTTCTGGAGCCAGACAATGCGAGGGCCCATGCTTGCACATCTGTCCATCTGTCCAGAATGTAAAAAGGAACACCCATGAATGAAGCACAAGAAAGTGATGTGAAAGAAGCATCATCTTCTGGAGCCAGACAATGCGAGGGCCCATGCTGGTCAGCTGCGTATCTCCTAAGTCTGACATGGGACAGCCTTTCTGGGCCCTAGTTTTCTCAACCGTAAAGTGGCAGTGATAATACTCACTGGCACATCACTGGCAATGAAGGCTGTAGAGTAAGCAAGCTCCCCCACGGAGAATCTATCTTCTGTTGACATACAGCAGGTCCTTTTGTTTTCCTTTCTGTATTCTAATCTTCAGAATTGTGAATTCAGTGGGACAAGCAAGCGGAAAATTTGGGAGACATAATTCTGTTCTCTGAACAATGGAGGCAATATAGATGAGATGGAAGGTAAAAGAAAACAAGTTTCTCAGTTGAGAATAACTAACAGCAAGAAGTGAAATTTATGGTGAGAAAGGAAACTCATGTGATACTTAGGCCCTTCTACTTCAAAAAATCACTATTTTTTCACAATCCAATCATTCAGCTGAAATTGTCACAATCTTCTGCATTCATTTTCCAAAAAGCTTGTCTACTCATGGAATTACTTCTGAGAGGTGTATATCATGGGTAACCTTGTTTAATAAGAATTTACTTAGTAATAGTCTAGTCTATAAGCCCACCTACTCAGGTCCAGGAGCCCCCTTTCTGTCTTTTAGTTTGCAACTAAGTCACAAAGTCTAATCTTTGCTTCTAGAATGCAAACTATAAGAGAAAGGAAAAGATAGACAGACAGAGAAGAGCTGTCTCCTTCCCTGGCCCTGCTCTCCAACCAATACCAAAAAGCCCTTTCTCCCCAGAAGATTGACATTGAAGGTGTCCATGACCTCATTGCTTCCTAGAGGCCAAGGACACTTAGTAAGCAATAAGAACCTTGTTGCTGACAACCGGTTTTGTCACTTATGGTCTTTATTATGTTGAGGTAAGTCACTTCAAATTTTTTTTTAGTTTTTTGGATAGTGAATCTTTTCAAATGCTTTTTCTGCACCAAAGATATAACCATATCATTTTATCTTTCCTTTTGATGTGGTGAATTATACTGATCCATGCATGTGCTTAAATATTCTGACATTGGGCCTCCCTGGTGATACAATGAGTTAAAGTGCAGCACTATGAAGCTAGCCACAGCTGCTTCAGCATAAGTTCAATTGCCAGCCAAGGGAGTGACCCACATGGTACAGCAGACCTCTCCTATCTCACCCACAGCTCTCCTCAGCAGTGTGTTTTGGTAGATCTGCCTATTCTGTTCCCCACTGTCTCTGGTGAATCTTCTCACTGCCCCTGTTCCTCTGGCCTGTACCCCAGTTATGTATGCATAAATAAATAAATCTTAAAAAAAAAAACCTGACACCCCTGGAATAAATCCCATTTGGTGATGATGTATGATTCAATTAATGAATTGTTGAATTCAGTTTGTTAAGATTTATTGAGAATTTTCTCATCTATGTTCATCAAGAAGATCATCTGTAGTTCTCAGTTTGATATCCTTGTCTGCTTTTTTTTTTAAGATGTATTTATTTATGCTTACAGAACTGGGGTACAGGCCAGAGGCGCAGGGGCAGTGAGAGGATTCACCAGAGACAGAGTGGGGAGCAGAACAGGCAGATTGACAAAGTACACTGCTGAGGGGAGCAGTGGGCGGGTCAGGAGAGGTCTTCGCGCCATGGGGTCAGCTCCCTGGCTGGGAATCGAACTCATTCTGCAGTAGCTTGGAGAGCTTCATAATGTAGTGCTTTAACCCATTGTGCCACCAGGGAGAGCCCCCCTTGTCTGCTTTTGATGTCAATAATGTTCACCTCATAAAATATATTTGGAAGCATTCCTTCTTTCTTAACTTTCTAGTAGAACTCATAAAAGATAGGTCTTAGTTCAGCTCTGCAGGTTAAATAGACTTACTCGTGAAAGTGCTGTTCCTAAGAGTCTGTTTTATGGGAGACTTTTAATTTCTATTTCTATTCCCTTGCATGTAATTGGCTGTTCAGGTTTTCTCTTTTTTCCTGATTCTGTATTGGAAGACTGTATGCTTCTATGAATTTGCTCAGTTTTTCTAGTTTATCCAACATACCAGCATAAAGATGTTCATAGTGGTTGCTCACGGTCCTCTGTATTTGTGAGATATCAGTCACGTAGGATGATGTTGAGAGTTTGTCTCAATAACTCCTCCATGTTTCCAGTGGAGTGTTCTTCTCATTCACTCAACATAGAGGAGCCTTTCAATTATTCTTCCAGAAGGAATTTTTCCTCTGTGGTTGTAGATTCTACAGTATCTGAGGGAAGAGGTGAATTCAGAGCCCCTTGTATTGCCATCCTCAGTTGGAACCTGAAGTCACTATTGACCTTCAGGAATAAGAGGAACTGGGGATGAGGATGAGGTGCTGAGTCTGCCATTAGAATACAAAGGGGAAAAGATTTTGATAGAAATACTGCATAGAAATTTGGGATAAGTGTCCCTAAACACTCATACACCCATGCACACACACACACACACACACACACACATCCTCATAGGACTTCTCTCTGGTATTTTCATTCCTACAGCTCTCGGGCTGGGCCAACTTATATGAACTAATCAATTTTACCGACTGCAAGTCTATATATTTGATTTACACAGATTCACAAAGATTTTATTAATTTTCCCTGAGACATGAGTCAGTTGCTGAAAAGCAGTTAACAACTAAGTGTCCTGAGCTTATTAGCATGTCACAAGGCACAGCAATCCTTTGCCTTTGATGCACCCCAAAAAACACGAGTCTCGCCACCAACAAATACATATTCCCTCAGTGTTGGATCAAGGGTGTCAACAGTGAGTTATTGGGAAGAACTGGGGACACCTCATTATTCAGTCTCACTGTCAGGGTTTTCCAGGCTGTCATTTCTTCTGAGTTTACCGATGGCCCTATGCCCAGGAGAGGACAGGGCTGAAGCACTTGACTGCACACACACTGTGGCCACTCCCACCCACCAAATGCGTGCAGCGTTGTCAGTAAAAGGCCAAGACATGAGCTAGAGGAAAAGTGTTTTTCTTCCTCAGAAGCTCCCTTCTGTTTGTGAAGCTGGAAAGTTGGATGCTGGTGTGGTGGGAAAGAAAAACAGTTGTCCTGTGTTCTAAGTCTGTTAACCCCAGTGATGAGCCCTTTATGTGTTCCTGAACACAATTTTCCATCACTCTTCCAATAGTACTTGGGTGGGTGAAGCCTGAAAGCAGGAACCAGCCTCTGAAGCCAGAAATGTAATGTGCTCTCTTTTTAAAACTGTTTCCAGATCAAGGGAACAATGCCAGGTCTTAATCTTGAAACACAAATCCAATAATTTTCTTCAAGAAGACAAAAACAACAATTTTCAGTCCAGCAAGAATGTGTACCTCACATTAAATTGATTAGTGAAAATGCATTACTATTACAAACAAAAAGGAAACATATTTTTAACTGAGTTACTTCCTTGAAGCTCTTTTTCAGACACCAGTGTAAGAAAATTACCAGGGATCCACATTATAAAACTAGTTTTAACTAATTAACTAATACATCATTGCTAATAATTGTAATCATGTTTAGAAAACTCTTTAAAGATGTAGTATAATTGCTCATGATTCATCTTCTTACAGCTCCGACCTAAGGCTTGGTGAGTGACTGAAGATGGGAATGGCAAATTAAAAAATCCTAATTAGAAGCCATAAAATAAAGGTGCCACATGACCGTGTGCCCAGGTTGATCCTTTTTATAAGTAAATGTAATTTAATTTTGGAATATATGTCTTTAATTGTGTATAATTCTCCTTACAAAAATTTAATTAATTAGTATGATACTGGCAAAGGAAACTTTTCCTTCTCAGATCAATATTGACTTGCTGAGGAGCAGAACTCTGTGTCTCAGTTGGGAGAGAATGTGGCAAAGGCATCAAGGGGCAGCTGGAAGAGAACATTACTAGCTGTGTGGCTTTAGACCAGGTATCAAATTTCTCTGTTACTCAGTTGCTTAATATAAAAGGAGAAATAGTAATAGTAGCCCATAGAACTTTGGTGAGGATTTAACAATCAACATGCAAAAGGTCTTAGAATAGGAAACACGTAGTAAATCCAAAGTACATTTTTTTCTTTCTTTGGGAACTCAATGGAATTTTTACACACTTACTAGAATTTTCACTTCACTACATCTCAAAATCAGAGCAGCTCTGCTCCCAGCTTCCTAAGAAACAGCAGTGGTGTTACAACTGATGACCACGTAAGTGGTCAGGAGTGTATTTCAGTAGATCAGCCTGTTCTGCTCCCCACTGTCTCTGGTGAATCCTTTCACTACCACCACCTCTCCCTCCCCAGAAATTCTGGCCTATAACCCAGCTCTGGTGTGCATAAATAAATAAATCTTTAAAAGAAAAAGTTTTCTCCCTCTATTCACCTGGGCGGTTTTCAGTTCCTTTTTTACCATCTTCTCTCTCACCACAGAGCTCTCTTGCATGATTATGTTCTCTAGGATCATGCCTTCTCCCTCAGCACAACATTAAAATCTTTACTCACTTCAGGTCTCAGCTGGAGAGGCGTCTCAGAATTTTTCCCTCATCTTTGAACAGGTCAAGCACAACCACTATGTCTAAGGTTGGTATTTGAAACATTTTCTACTACTATGTAAACACTGACCAACAGAATGTAGCCCCCATTGGAATGAATTCCGGGGACTTCCTAATATTCAAGGAGTTAACTCTTTTATGCTCACACGTGAGTGAGGCATTCCCGAAAGTGCTAGATAGGACTTGAGGAGCTAAGAGCCACAAGGGATGGGGTACTTGGGGAGCTCAAAGAAGCAACCTTACTAGGGTTTTAATCATCGACTGTTGTGTAACAAACTTCCCAGATTTAACAAATAAAGCAATTCACTCTTTCTCACAATTTTACAATCTTTTTTCATTCCATATGGGTGATCATTTTTCTATTTTATGTAAAGTGTCCCAGATGGCTTCTTCAGTCATGTATCTGGTTTGTCTTAGACCTGGCTGGATCTCCCGCTCATCCTGTGATTTTGGGATATTGGGCACTTTTTTAATGGTTTCTAGAGATACAGGCCTCGGCTCAGAATTCTCATAGCCATTCAGAGAATTCTCTTGGTCACAGCCAGTTGCAATGCAGTTCAATTCAAAAATTTTACCTCATGATGGATGAGACAGCATTTATATAAACAGAGGGAAGGTAAAGATGATGGCTGCCTAGGCAAAGTGGCCATCTACCACAATCTGTGTGGAAACATTTAAATGTGTTAACATTGAATGAGCAGTAAAAGTGCATATTGATTATCAGCCAAGTACATTCTTCTCCTTTAAGTGTTGCAATTTTACATGTATAATTTATTTCATGAGTCTTCAACATGACAGGAACTATGACTTTGTTTGCTCTGGTGTCAGGTATGGTGTCTGTCATATTGGAAAGTATTTGTTGAAGCAATGAATGAATGAATGGATCAAAATCACCTAAGAACTCTTCAGTGATTGGAATACTTTGACTTCTGTGTGGTGAAAATTTGATAAAGTGTTTTTAAAGGAGGGAAACCAGAAAGTTTAGAGTCAGAGCTCTCCCTGGCAATAGAAATAGTTTTGCTTAAAGGCATTAGAATGCATATTTTGGCACCAATACCAGGTGCCTGTGGGAGGTGGGGGGGGGCACGGGTGGAGGGGTGGAGGAAATTTAAATAAGAGCGAGATTTAATACAATAGATAACTCCCTCCTCCCTTGCTTTATGGATGTTCTTAGCAACCTATACTGATTCGCTAAAACTGATAAAAATCATCAATAAGAGACACCACCACCCACCTTGAGACTCAAGAAACCACCTCCCACGAAGACTCCCTGAGAGAAGAATTAATGCCTTCTTCCAACTTGGAATGCTCGGCATGAGGTAAAAGTTTTATTTGGGAGGCAATCTGAGGTAAGGAACAGAACAGGGAGAAAAATGGATTTCCTTCCAGCTTTACCACACTCTATGAAATAGCCCTGAATAAGTAACTTCTTGTCACATCAACCACCCCTGATCATCTGTGAGGTACTCATCTCACTTCAGGTCACAACCCCTTTTGTCCAGCTCAACCAAATCACATGGTTCCTCATATAGAAAACTGCAATGAGACCTTCCCAAAGTCTTTGTCCCCCACCCTGCCAGTATGCACAACTTTCTGTTGATCCAGCTTTGAACATTTGTGATTGTTCATTGACCTTGCCCATGCTCATCTGTTACATCATCTCTTGTTCACCTGCCAGGGCAGTGCTCACCTCCATGGACTCCTAGCTCCTGTCTTCATTTCATCCCCACGACACCCAAGTCTAGCTCCTCCCGAAACCTTGCTCTGCGTTGGTTCCTAGGATCTGAGACTCAGGCTCTCTTTACTTTATCACTCCCTAGTGTTCCTTATGTGTGAGAGCAAAAACTGGTGGTTATCTGACAGCCAGAAGTAGACTGCTCATCTGTAAGTCCACTAACATTTCAAGTTGGTTGGGCTCCTGTTTAAAATTCACAGAGAGGCAAATGTCTCATTTTCAAGGTTTCATATGTGTGTAAGGATATTTTCATCACAATTGGGTGTAACCCCTGTCATTTTCCACCTCACTTTCCTCTCTCCGCTTCCCCCTTCCACACTGAATGGTGGCAAAGTGTTTGTGGGAAGTGTGTGCTAAGAGGAAGTTAATGTGGCGCTACATTTAGTTTGGGCTTAGTAAAATGTTTTTGTGGTCCACTTTGGGGTAAACTCATGCTGACTAAAAGCAAATAGTAAGGCTTAGGATCCTCTGGGGTTATGCTCAGAACATTATTTTAAAGTAATACATTAAGAAAAAGATAAATTGTGAATAAAGGAAATTATTAGACTTGTGTATTACTTGATAATTTGATTAATAATTCAAATGATATAGACACACTAGAAATAATTTTATCTTTTTGATAATCTCACAAAAAGTGCTGACATTAAAAAAAAACTGCCATAAATGGAAAAGCATTTAAGATTATCATCACAGAAGACAATTTTAAATACCCTGAGATGTTATCAATCTTATAATTCATTTATGAAAGAAATTGTATGGCCATTTCTTCAATTTTATGAATTTAGAGACTTCCACAACATTACCAGTAGCTATATGTAAAAATTGAAATAAATTTTTTAGACTTCTAGCTAGAGGGTCTCCCTGGAAACACAGTGGTTAAAATCTCAGCACTAACAAGTTATCACCAGCCCCTGCAGCCTGAGTTCAATCCCAGGCCAGGGAGCTGACCCACATGGAACAGCAGACCTTTTCTCTCTCTCCTGATGTTCCCCTCAGCAGTGTATTTTAATAGATCAACCTGTTCTTCTCCCCACTCTGCCACTGGTAAACCCTCTCAACCCCCACACCACTGGCCTGCACCCAAGCTCTTATATGCATAAATAAATAAAGCTTAAAAAACTTCCAATTAGAAAAATGTTTTAATTTACGAAGTTGAGGAAAGGTTTAATTAACTTCCTGTCCTCATTATATAAAATGATGTACAAAATCATTACTTTATGAAGAGACTTTCAAAGAAAACAGAAAAGTATCATAGTGATGTGCCAGACAGTTTTTTTGTTGCTGTTGTTTTTTAACTTGCTCAGCTGAAGCTCTTTTTTTATTAATATTTACTTATTTGCTCATTTATTTATTCATGCATTCATTTATTTTTAGTTTCCATTTAAAGATAGATTCTAAAGTTTATAAGTATCAAGTACATAAAATCCAGTCTACATAGGCAATAGCTCTGACCCCTTCCTCTCTTCTACGAGATACCAATTTTGTTTAAGGATCGATTTTCTTCTGTATTACTCTAGGTTTCAAGGAGCATGTTTCCTGTCCCAGTCTCATTCTGTCAAAAATGTCCTTATACATACATTGGTGATAAAACTTTAGTCAGCGAATAGGAAGAAAGTTTTAAGAGATTTAGGGCTTTACTTTTTGGATTAAAGAAAAAAGCCATTCAGAGTGGGAGAACTTCTTTGTCATCTGATCATTGTTAAGTCTGGATGTGCTGGCTGGAACTGTACCAGTCATCTTGTAACCATGAGGAGAGCCAGCTTCGGAATGAGTTAACACATTCAGACATCTATGTGAAGCTGTGAGTACATTTTTCTCTTTGTTAAAACCACCTGTGTCAAATTTGCTATTATTTGCAGCTCAGAACACCTCAACTGATACCATTCCTTTTCTCCTAGCTTTTCACTCTCTCCAACAAATCTTTTATGCATGATTATTGATGGTCTCTATAAACTTGCCCAACCCTACCCATTTCATTATATTTATCATGTCTCCCACACGTACTCTTCCCCATGTTATTTTGCTCCTAATCTGCTTACTTTGCCTTTCCCTTTATCCTCAGATGTTATATCCAACTTAAGCCATACAGTCTACATGATCTTAGATAGCTGTCAGTGTTTATTAACCTTCCCTGATTAATTCACCCTACCTATGTATTTTTTTGTTTATTTTTATAACAACTATGCCTCTTTATCATATATTATGTATGATAGCAATAGAAAATTATCCCATATCATTATCCTTTTCTTACTAATTGTATTTCCATGAAGGTAGAGACTAATTCCTATATAAATTTCTATATCTAAAGAAAATTTCCACTATCTGAGTAGTACATTGGAGTTTAAATTATTTTCCATCTCAAAATTACTCAGTCTCTTGTCTGTCAATTATGTACATGGTATGGATTGAAAAAACTTTCAGATCATATTCAAGACTCATCCTACCCTGTGACTTATAGGATAACTGACCCTGTTATACAAGCACGAGACTTTTTTAATGAATAAAAGCTATTAACAGGGTTAGATATGAAAGGCAATTTCTTTTGTTTATATATAAATGTCTGAGATTTTCTTCATTGGTAACCATTAGTACTTCCTTTAGAAGTTTTTGAAAATGTTTTTAATATAATAATTTACTTGTCATGCTGTATACTGGGTAATTGGCTAACTTAGCACTGATATCTTTGGAAATGAAGATAAGTATATATGTAATTTACATAAACAAAGTTATAACAAGGCGGGCAGTTGTGTTGTTTCTAGCTGGCACCTAACTTTGAATAATGGCCAATACATAACACATATGTATTGTTTTTATGTCATTGAGACATGGTCTTACATTTGACTTTATGATGATATGCTTACAAGTATTTCTTTCACTGTAGATTTTCAAGTGTGCAGGTTTCTCTCTTCTGAGCCCTGATTTAAAGGGCAAGGAGCACAGATCCAACTGTAAAGACTGAAGTTTCTAGAAACCAGAGACCATCTTTGAAAAGCCCACTCTTTTTTTCCTAAATAAATTGTTATCTGTTTGTGCTTTCTCTTCAGACTACATTGAGCTGTTCTCTTGAGAGATTTAAAGGAGGTGAACTATGAGCTAACTATAACAGGTTACATTATACAATGACAAAAAAATACTCCTATCAATAGCTGAAAACAAGAAAGGCATAGTTCTTACCCATAAATATATGGGAGACAAGTTTAATTTTTTTTTTAAGATTTATTTATTTATTCATACAGACTGGGGTACAGGCCAGAGGCTCAGGGGCGGTGAGAGGCTTCACCAGAGACAGAGTGGGTAGCAAAACAGGCATATCCACGAAGTACACTGCTAAGGGGAGCAGCGGGCGGGTCAGGAGAAGTCTGCCACACCATGGGATCACCTCTGGGGCAGGCGGGAATCGAGCTCATGTGGAAGTGGCTTTAGCTTCTCAGTGCTTTGCTTTAACCTGCTGCACCACAAGGGAGGGCCCAAGTTTAATTTTTTAGCATCCTCACTCAAAAGGGAGGATGACAGTCATTTATTTTTTGTAAAGATAATCTATTAAGAATAACCCTATACTGACTGTTCACACTTCACTCACCAACAATGTCTTTGGGAATTACAGAGCTCACTACCTAACATGGCAGTTATGAGCTATATTTAGTTCTATCAATTTTAATTGCTTACAATTTAAAAATTACTTCCTTGGTTGCTCTAACCATATTTCCAGGGCTCTCTAGCCATATGTATGAACAGTGGCTACCATAATCTATAAGATAAATATAAAATATTTCCATCATCACACAAGCTACAATTGTACAGTGTTATTCTAGAGATCCAAATTTGAGAGCCACCATCTAGAGTTGTCAAAAAAGAAAAGTATTTGAATTATATCAAATGTGATTTATAGGAAATGCAGAGTTTGAAAGAACTTATCCAACTACACAAGAGATACAACAAGCAAAATGTGGGAAATTCAATGTGAAGAATGACCCAGTTGCCATAAAAGAAACTTTCAAGGGAAAAAAACAGATGGGAAAACCTATAAATATTTGTAAGCTATATCTAAGAATGATAACATGTAGACTTGATTGAAGTAAATTCAAATATAAAACTAGGAAAATATCTATAGTACGCATGAGATAATTGGAATTTCAGCATCATAATTGATAATATTAAGGACTGATTATTTTTACAAGTTGCTTCAGGTATGATGACAGTCTTGTGGTTAGGATACAGTAAGAAATCCTTACTTAGGCATGAATACTGAACTATTTACAGTATGCAAAAGAATGATATCATATCTGGACTTTGCCTCAAAATAATTTAAGAAAGGTGGAGTTCAGCAACATGATGAAAGATTCTATATATTCACAACTAAATTACCACAAAGTCAACAAGCCCTAACAGATAAATGAACTAATAACACATACATAAAGAGTAATAGCACAGCACGATAGGGCAGGAAAAGCCGTGGCTGACCTATTGGCACACACGAGGACAGCTGAAGACGTCAGAAGGAGAAGTGATGGCTGGACAGAGCATTTATGCTGTTGACTCATGAACAAAACCCACTTGTGGGAATTTGAAGGTCTGGTATGGAGTGGAGGAGATGAGCATAATTAGCATGCATGACAGAAGGCACACTCATGTAGAATTGTAGAAGATGGGGTAAAGCATAGTGATTACTAGCTTGAACCTGAGGTATTGAATCTAGAACAACTGGGAGAACAAATCTAGAGCAAAGCAGCAGGGAGAGTCAAGTCAGAACACCTATTTGTACTCAAAGGAGAGGCTACTATTTACAAAATGAGGCTGTGAGATTCCAAACACCTGCCTTTCTCCCTCACAGGACCAAAACCAAGTTAAATGACTTTACCAACCAGACCTTAAGCACCTAGTTCTTTATAACAGGAGTAAATGCCCCACTTTTATACTGCTATCCACCAGCAGCCCCAGTACCCTCGCCACCTGAACAAAAGATTATTCTGCATTTCTTGTAGAAGGGTATAAAACTCAATAGTTGAGAGAATAGGAGTGGAAATCTAATATACAGTTTCCTAGAAAGAAACTTAAAGAGGTGGCAGAAAACTCAGAAAGACAAGTCAAGAATTACAAAGGGTTCAAAAAGGCAATGGGGACCAATAAAACATACACAAACAAACAACATCACAGGTAATAAATCGAATGACACGGTAAAGAATCCCTGGTGGTTGAACAGGATGAAGTAGACTGGTAAGGTCTATCCACAGGGCCATTCTGTGAGATAAGACCTAATGCAGGAAAAAACCTGTCATGTAAAGTTTGGAAGCTAAAACAGAAGAGAGAAAAACTGCAAAGACTGAGGCACATGCTTGAGGGATGAAAGGAAGTGTGTATGGCTGACCTGCAAAGACTAAGAAAGAGTAAAAGAGTAGTCTGGCATGAGAAGCCAGATCATTCAGAATCTCATTGGGCAAGTCAAGAGTATGAATATTTTTCTTAAAGTAATGGGAAGCTGGGCTCTTCCTGGTGGTGCAATGGGTTAAAGCACAGTACTATGAAGCTATCTGTAGCCACTGCAGCACAAGATCTATCCCTAGTCAGCGAGGTGATCCAGAGGCCCAGCAGACCTCTCCTGACCCACCCACTGCTCCCCTCAGCAGTGTACTTTGTCATTATGCCTGTCCTGCTCCACTCTGTCCCTGGTGAATCCTCACCACACCTCTGACCTGTACCCCAACTCTGACCTGTTCCCCAATGGGAAGCCACACATTAGTTTCAACTGGGAGATTTGCCTACGATTAATTCATGGGTAAAATGAGCTCTTTAGAATAGTGACTGGCATAGACAACCCTATAAAGCATTCTTTAAACAAACAAAATCTTAGACTATAACAATAAAATAGTGCTTGCCACAGGGGAGAGGAGAAGAGAGAGTAGACAGATCCGGTGAAGGGATCAATTATATAGTGAGAGGTGGAAACTAGACTTCTGGTGGCAAACCTAATAGGCTATATACAGATGTTGATTTATAATAACGTGCACATGAAGCCTACACAACATATAAACAAGTGGTAGGTTAATTTAATTTTTAATAAAGGCTATTGTTATTTTGATTCTTATTAATGTTGGGTTGAGAAAGGCCAATAATGGAAACAACTAGTTCAGCTGAGAGGCTATTTCCGCAGTCCTTATTGATGCCTAAACCACCTTGGGACTGTGAAATTAGAGAGAAGTGGGATGTATGTGATAAAATGTAAGGCAGAGATACAATCAATAGGACTTTCTCTGATGAATAGAACAAGAAAGGAAAAGGACTCCTAGGTTTCTGTCAAATCCCAGCAGATGATATGTCATCATACTTGAGGGAACAGCAGAAGAAACCAGCCTGGGAGGAAACATCAAAAGCATTGTTTCACACTGTGCCTGAGTTAGCTATCAGATGTTTAGGTGGAAATGTCAAATATGCAGTCATCCTCACTGTACAATGAAGATTCTGAGTCTCCTTCACAATAAGGAAGCTGAGGTTTAGAAGAACTAAGTCATCCTCTCAGAACTGAACAAGGGCAGAGAGCATGGGTCTCAGGCTGCATAACCAGAGCTCTCATTCCTTCACGTTAAGCACCCTTAGAAAAGGGCTTCAGGCTCCTTGCTAGCATAACTGAAACACAGTGTTGACAGCAGCACCCCCACTGATATAAGCTTCTGCAAAATGTCTGCGGGGCTGGGAACCCCAGAAATTCTAGCCAAATATTTGAGTGAACAACAGAGGCCATGAAAGTTGTTCAAGTTCTCTGAGCCTAAACTGGCAGATACTTTTCCTGGACAAGAAGAGAAACCAGGCAACACTACATAGAGGTAAGGGGGTGGCACTAGCTTTTGGGCAGGAATAGAAATCTAATACACAATTTCAGTTCTGTTGTAAAGGACTAAATAGAGAAGCAAGAGAGAGTGGAAGCAAGAACTTTAGAAGCTCCCCAGAGCTGTGTGTTCATTTAATTTTGCCATAAAATTAAAAATAAAGGTGAAGCAGGAGCTGTTGGGGTGGGGAGAGGGGAGAAATATAGTTAGTTTCCTGGGTAAAATTTCAGCTTGTGATGACGAAAACTTCTGGAGATGGGTAGTGGTGATAGTTACACAAGAAAGATACACTTAATGTCACTGAAGTATGTACACTCAAAAATAGTTAACATGGCAAATTTTATGTTATGTATATTTTACCACAACAGAAAACAATTAAACTGGACATTTGCTTATACTACCAAATAGAGGTTAGCTTAACATTTTTATTGTGTTTATCTCATAGGAACCAAGTAATGATTTAGTGTCATTTGTTATCCCCACACACTTTTGGGTGTCAGAGAGGACTAGTTTTTACTTGGCTGGGAAAGGTACTGGATAGGAAAGAAATAAGCTATAAGTAAATCCATGACAATTGTCTTTTTTAACTTGAATTAGAGACTAGATTTCAAATTGCATTTTATTTTATCCAAACAGGATCACGTTCTCCTCAACTTAAAATGCCCCCAGGGGCCTGATATGTCTCTGCCTGTCTTTTCAGTATGTTCTCAGCACTTCACATGTGAAAATGTGATACATTGTTAGGAAAGATGACTAGAGAAATCGAGTGACAGTTTAACTAGAACAAGCCAGAACCAGAGTGCCCACTGTCCAAAACCATATGGAAGCTTCATAAATTAATATGCTAGGATCTGTCTTCACATGGTGTTCAGAATCAAATAGTATTTGTCCTTTTTTGTGGTTGGCTTATTTCACTTGAATAAGGACTCCAACATTTAACCACGTAGTCATGTGTGTCTGAATTTTTCCTATCTTTTAAAAGTCAAGTATCCCTGTGTGTGTGTACATGTATATTTCTTTCAACTCTTGTTCACTGTCACTGAAGGACATAAGAGGTGTATTACTTCCGCCTCTTGGCAATTGTGAAAAAATGCTGCTATGAACATGTATGTTCAAATATGTCCTTAATTTCAACTATTCTGGTTGTATGCCCAGGAGTGGAGTTGTTGTTAATTTCATGTGATAATCCTATTTTTAACTTTTTGAGGAACCAAAATATTGTTTTCTATTTTATTTCACTGTTTTATATTCTCACCAACAGTGCACATCTCACCAACATGCTACTTTCTGGAGATTTTAGTAGGTGTGAGGTGGTATCTCATTTTGAGGTATTATTTTAAAGATTTATTTATTTATGCATACAGGTCAGAGGTGCAGGGGTGGTGAGAGGATTCACCAGAGACAGAGTGGGGAGCAGAACAGGCCAACTGACGAAGTACACAGCTGAGGGGAGCAGCAGGTAGATCAAGAGAGTTCTCCTCGCCATGTGGATTACTTCCAGGTGAAGATCTAACTCATGCTGAAGTGGCTTAAGTTTCTTAGTATTGTGCTTTAACCTGCTGCCCCACCAGGGAGGACCCCATTTTGAGGTATTTTTAAACAGATATTCTTCTTCAGAGAAGTTTCAGGTTCAGATAAAAATTAAACTGGGACTTCCTTGTGATGCAGGGGTTAAAGTCTCGGCGCTATCAAGCTATCACCAGCCACTACTTGAGTTAGTCCCCCAGCTAGGGACTACCAGTATGGTGCAGCAAACCTCTCTTGTCTCCCAATGCTCCCCACAGCAGTGTATTTCAGAAGATCTACCTGTTCTGCTCCTCACTTTGTCTCTGGTGATGTTCTCACCAGATGCACCTTTGGCCTAAGCCTTAGTTCCTATATGCATAAATAAATAACAATAAATCTTTTTTTAAAAGTCAAGCTGAAAGTATCAAGAATTTCCAAATATTCCCTTCTATCACATGGTACAATCTCACACACTCCTAACATTCCGTATGAGAATGGGATTTTGTTACCATCAGTCAACATACTTTGACACATCATTTTCAGCTAAAATCTGTATTTTAGCTTACGATTCACTCTTGATGTCATAGATTCCATAGATTTGTACAATTATGTATCATACAAAACAGTTTTGCTGCCTTAAATTTCATCTGTGCCTTTCTTGTTTATTCCTACCTAATTCCAGGCAACCCCTGATCTTTTTATTGTCTAGAGAGTTTTACCTTAAACAATATGTCATATAATTGGAATGATACAAAATGTGGTATTTCAAATTTCATTCTTCCACTTACTAATAAGTATTTAAATTTCCAAGGAACTTCCATTTTGACCTAACTTATTCTTGGTTCATTTTTTTCTCACTTTGTGATCTCCCATGAAGACATTCCTAGAAGAAAGCTCTCCAGGAAGGAACCTTTCCAGGATATCAATGGCCCACCCACTTCTGCTGGGAGTCTGGATCAGAGAGTAGAAGTCAGGAACCTAAGGTTTCGTACTGAAAGAAAGAAAATCTAAGGTCAAATTTCACATGGATTAGATGCTTTGTTAGCTTAACTTCATAGCATAGTCACCTACATCTAAGAAATCTGCCACTGTTGATAATCAAAGCATTGTTATCTCATCAATATTAGACAGTATAAGACTTCACTTTTTAAAACTGTCTAAAGTTTTTAAACACCCTGTTTATTTTTTCACAATATAGGATTTGTCACCCCAGATGCAATCACCATAATTTTCCCACTACCAAAATGAGCATGGTTTTCCACTACATTTCCCTGTACTCTCCTCCCCCAATCGTCTCTAAGATTCAGTCTTACAGCTTTTCTTTCTGATCCTTTGTTGTGTTTCTCTAGATTCCACATATACGTGAAACCACCCAGTATGTATCTTTCTCCTTCAGGTTCACCTCACCCTTCCAGTTCCTCTCATGTTGCTGTACATGGCATGAGTTTATCTATTTTTTTAAGATTTTTATTTTACTTTATCTATGCATACAAGAGCTGAATGTACACCAGAAGTGCAGGGGTAAAAGGTTCCACCAGAGAAAGAATGGGGAGAACAGGCAGATCAATTGAAATACACTGTTGAGGGGAGCAGCAGGCTAGACAGGAGATGCCTACTGCATCAAGTGGGTCATGTCCCTGGCCAGGGGTCGAACTCAGGCTGCAGTGGCTGTGAATAGCTTCATAGTACTAAGAAGTAACTGCTTGAACCACCAGGGAGACCTAAGTTTATCTTTTTGATTGCTGAGTAGTATTCTATTGTATGCATATGTCACATACAATCACCTGTATTTTGGGACACTTAAGTTGTTTCCAGGTTGCCTTTCAAATTAGTGTTTTTGTGCCCTTTGGATAGATATATAGTAATGGGATTGCTGAATTATACAGTAGATCCATTTTCAGACTTTAACTAATATCCATACTTCTTTCCTTTGGGGCTGCATCAGTCTACATTCCCAAAGAGTGTAATAAGGTTCGTTTTCTCCATAGCCTAGCCAGTATTGTTCCTGGTCTTTTCAATACGCACCATTCTCACAGGTGTGAGTTGGTGTGTCATTGTGGTTTTGATTTGATTTGCCTAATGATAAGTCATGATGAACATTTTTTAATGTGTTTGTTGGCCATCTGCATGTCTTCTTTGGAGAAGTGCCTATTTAGCTCTTCTGCCTATATTTTTGTTGGCTTGTTTATCATCTTTGTGTTGAGTTGTATAAGCTCATTGTAGGTCTTTGCTATCATCCCTCATCAAATAGATCATATCTCATGTGCAAATATTTTCTCCCATTCAACAGGGTGTCTCTTCATTTTGAACATTGTCTCTTTCATTGCACTGAAGCTTTTTAGTTTGATATATTCCCAGTTGTTTATTTTCTCCTCTGTTTTTCTTGTTGCTATTGATGAGTCCTCAAAGATGTTTCTGAAGTTTATGTCATGGAATTTTCCTTTTTTCTATGTATTTTATAATTTCAAGTCTTACATTCTAGTATTTTATCCATATTGAGTTGATTTTCATGTATGTTGTAAGAAAATGGTCAAATTTCATTCTTTTGCATGTGGCTGTCCAATTCTCTCAGTACCATTTATTGAAAAGACGTTCCTTGATCCAGTGTATATACTTTGCTCATTTGTCATATATTAATGTCCCTGAATGTGTAGTTTTATTTCGGGGATCTCAGTTCTACTCCATTGGTCTGTGTGTCTGTTTGTGTTCTAGTATCATGCTGTTTTATTATAGCTTTCTAATATAGTTAGAAGTTCAAATGTGTGATGCCTCCATTTTTTACCTGTTTAAGTAGAAAAGCTTGGCTATTCTGGATTTTTTGTAGTACATATGAATTGCAGTAATCTTTATTCTACTTATTTGAAGTATGACATTTTGGAATTTTATTTATTGCATTGAATCTGTAAATTGCTTTAGATAGGATGATCAATAACATGTGAATACATTGTTCTTCCTAACTATGGGCAGGAAAGATCTTTACATTTCTTTGTGTCTTAAAATTTTCTTAATTTTTTATAGTTTTTCTTGTATATATCGTTTACCTCCTTTGTTAGGTTTATTCCCTAGTATGTATGCATGCATTTACTTATTTATTTTGGTGAGATGGAATGGCCTTCATCATTTATTCTTCATTATTTGTATATAGGAAGTCAATTGATTTTGTATCCTGACACTTTACTGAACTTGTTTATTGTCTTAATTTGTTTTTCTGTGTATACCTTGGGGTTCTTTATGCATATTATCATATCACCAGCAAACAATCACAGTATTACTTCTTTCCCAGGTTGGATTCCTTTTAATGATTTCTCTTGGCTAATTGCACGATTAAGACTTCTATGTTGAATAGTAGTGGCGGAAGTGAAGACACCGAAATCACTACATCCAAGCTCACACAGGAATATAAGACTAAAAACAGACTGTAGACTTACATACTATGAGTTTCAACTCAAATGAGAACCCCCTGACCTCACTAGAAGGAAGATAACTGAAGGAGAATTGGCAATTGGGGAGCTCTGATCTGGGAGTGCCCAAGCGCCCAGGTACTGGGAAGTGACACAGGCAAGAGGCTTGCTGCTCATTTGGTTCAGTGAAAGGAACCCAAGCTGCAGGAAAGACTGCAGCTCCCATCTAGGAGCACCCAGGTGCTAGGTAGTACCTCAGATGGGAGGTTTGCTGCTTATTCAGCTTGGTGAGTGGAACCCAAGCTCCAGGGAAAGACTGCCTGGAGTGGGCACATCGAGCCCAAGAGGTGGGAAGAAGGAACTGGCAACTGGGGCAACTGCAAGGCTTGCAACCCTTCCAGGGCCCTCTGCATCCCCCGCCCCCACAGCATAGGCCTGGAGGCTTATTCCCTTAGTCACTAAGGCGGGGTTAGCAGGTTCACAAAGCCCCAGAGGTAGAAGGGGAAAAATGGAAAATAAAATAAACCAGTTAGACTGAAACAAAAAAAGATCCAACCCTGGAAAGCTACAACACTTTAAACACTCCTCCAACCCTGCACATCATGGCATAGAGATGCCCTAAGAAGTGCCTCAGACAGAGACTTGCTACTGCTGTACTTGCTTACTTCATCTACCCACAAAACTTGTGGTAAAGCCCTGGAGTAAAAAGAGACAACTCAGCTCTATGAGTGGACCCCAAGCAGTGGGGAAAATCTGCTCAGGGAGACACTGCTTTGAGTGGGTACAAAGAGCCCTGGAGGTGTTGAGGGAGGATTGGTAGCTTGCACAGCTGCGAAGCTTACACCCCTCTAACTCTCCCTACATCCCTGCATCCCCTGCCCCCATAGCAGAGGCCTGAAGACTTGTGAGCCAGTAAGGTACGACCCTACAAGGCTCACCATGCTCAGAAAGTAAACAAAACCAGTGACTGGCTCAACCACAGGCCCAGCTGCAGGGAGACCTACAACACTTCTAATTTACCCCACCCCCCAAAGGCACATCCAAGCATAGAGGGAACCCAGGACATCAGAAAGCTACAAAGATCAAAAGCACCTCCCAGAGACAAGGACCAAATGTGTTACCAGAAAAAGCAGAACACCATGAGACATCCCTGACTGTCACTGGCTGTCACAGTGGGGCCTGGAAAAACAGAAGATATTGAAACAAAACAAGGCTCAGGATACACTCCACAACAGAAGTGTCTGGAAGTTCCTCTGCCATCCCAGATAGAACATCCAGAAAGAATGCCGGTCAATAATAGCAACACCGTGTCTCAATGAATAGAAAGTATTAGAGAATACACGACAGAGAAAAGAAGATAAACAAGCAGGATAATTCAAGCAAGTCCACAGAGGGGGAAATTCACAACAAAAAGAACAGTCAGCAAAAACCACCAAAGAAATAGAAGAGCTGCTCAGCCTACCAAATAGAGAATTCAGAATCATGATAAACAAACAAAAAGAAGATGAGAAGGAAAAAAATGATATGAGGCCAGCCATCAAAGAGTTGAAGAATGCAAACAAGGAAATGAATGGAAGAAATGAAAAAGAAAAAAAAAATGATATGAGACAAGCAATCAACAAACTGAAGAAAATAAGACATTAAAAAAGGAAATAGAGGAAATGCAGGCAATGAAAAGGCCTCTAGAGGAGATAAAGAATGCTGGGAAAAGTAATAAAAACAGAATAGATGAAATGGAAGAATGAATCAGCTCCCTCAAAAACAGAAATAGAGAATTAAAACAGAAAATGAAAGAGAAATAAAAAGGAAAAGGAATGAAGAAACACTACAAGAGCTATCTGACACCATGAGGAAAGGAAATATCAGAGCTAAAGGTATCCCAGAAGGTGAAGAGAAGAGCCAAGGAATCAAGAAAATATTCACAAAAATAATAGAAGAGAGCTTCC
Source organism: Condylura cristata (assembly GCF_000260355.1). Lineage (NCBI taxonomy): Eukaryota > Metazoa > Chordata > Mammalia > Eulipotyphla > Talpidae > Condylura > Condylura cristata. Next base: position 66,126,470 of record NW_004567107.1, on the reverse strand, counting down.
CTAAATGAAGAAGGAGAGGAAAGTAGACATCCAAGAAGCAAGAACACCAAACGTCCATGATGATAGGAGAAATACAGCAAGACACATCATAGTAAAACTTCCAAGAATACAAGACAAGGAAAAGATAATGAAAATGACAAGGGGAAGAAACAAATAACCTATAAAGGGAAACAGATAAGTTTGACATCAGACTTCTCCAAAGAAATACTACAGGCAAGAAGAGAGTAGACGGACGTACTCAACAAACTCCAAAGCATTAAATGACAACCAATAATACTCTATCCTGTGAAGCTCTCTTTATTCTATGAAGAAAGAATAAGGAAATTTTCAGACAAACAGAAACTACACAATTTTGTCATGACTAAAACCCCACTCAAAAAATACTACATGAAGCCCTCAAATCAAATCCAACAGAAGAATGAACAAGAACAGTTCAAAACAAGGAATAAACATACAAAAGGACCAAAAAAAAAAAAGGGCAAATGTAGGTGCCAGTATATCAACATTATCTCTAAATGTAAATGGCTTAAACTCATCAATAAAAAGATACAGAGTTGCAAGATGGATTAAAAAACAGAACCCAACGTTCTGCTTCTGCCAGAAACACTTCTACTACAAAAAAAAAAAAAAAACAGATTGACAATAAAAGGATGGAAAACAATCCTACAACGAAATGGACCAAAAAAGAAGGCAGGAACAGCTATACTTATATCAGATAAAATAGACTTCAAACTAAAAAAGGTTAAAAAGAGACACAGAAGGCCACTACATTATGAATAAGGGGACAATTCAAGAAGACATAACAACCATTAACATATATGCACCAAATAAAGGAGCACCAAAATATATCAGGAAACTACTGTCTTCTATGAAAACATATATCAGAGAAAATACATACATAGTAGGAGACTTCAACACTCCACTCTCAACGATGGACAGATCAACAAGACAAAAAATAAGCAAAGACACTAAAGCTCTGGACAACATGGGTGTAATGGACATCTATAGAATACTGCACCCAAAAAAATCTGAGTACAATTTTTCTCAAATCCACATGGATCATTCTCTAGGACTGGCCACATACTGGATCACAAGATAAATACCAATAGATACACTA
>NW_004567107.1:66077393-66122788 GCF_000260355.1 Condylura cristata | reverse complement strand
CTAGTATAAATGGTTAAATCGAAAAACAGTGACAATATTGAGAAGGCTGCAGAGAACTGGATCGCTAACACAATGTTGATTAAGATACAAAACAGTGTAGATACTGTAGAAAATTGTTTGGAAGCTTCATAACCTACCATATGATTCAGCACTTATATTTCTGGGCATTTAGTCCAAAAAAAAGAAAATTCACTTTCACTGTCATACAAAAAGATATGCCTGATTGATTGTTCACAGCAGCTCTTTTGCTAATAGCCTTAAATTGGAAACAACCTAAGTGAACTTCAACAGGTAAATAATTAAACAAAGTGCAATATATTGCATGGAATATTCCTAAGAAGAACAAAATGAACCATCAATACATCAACATCTTGGATGAACCTCTAGAGAATAATGTTAAATAAAAAAGATCCATCACAATAGGAACATAATATATGATCCCACTTGCATACCATTTTTGAAATGACAATGTTATTGAAATAGAACAGATTAGTGTTTGTGATGTGGTGATGGATGGTGTTATGTAAGGAGAGGGAGTTGCAGGAGGGAACCTAGGATTGTCTACAAAAAAGCAACAAGAGATGTCTGTGTGACAAAGGAAATGTCCTGTTTTGTGACTGCATCCATGTCTGGGCTGTCATATCAGGTAATTTTGCATGATAATAACATTTGAGAGACTGTTAAAATGAATTAAAAAGTATTTTTGATTCATTACGCTCTAATGCATTATTACTAATCTAAAATTATCTGAAAATAAAAAGTTTAATAGTGTTTTGTCCATTAATTTGTTCAATTGTTTATTGAACATCTTCTATAACATCTCACTATATTGAAATCAAATGAGTTTCCAGACTTTACAGTTGCCATTTCAACAGTGGGATTATAAAATAAGATCCAGGAACTAGCCCAAAGTCTGGAAGAAGGTTTCTCTTGGAGGGCAATTTCAAATTCCAAGGCAGAACGCATTTCAGTCAACTCCCCAATAACTGAGAGAGCAGTGTGATAATAAACCTCTCTGGATGCATCCAAATGGTCAAAAAACAGTGCACTGTTGAGGCGTGGGTTGTCAGAAGACCACCTGCTCCAGAGGAAGCAAAGTAACCCACTACATCTGCAGTTCTGCTCTTCAAAAGAGCATAAGCTCCGCAAAGCTTTGTTCAGAGCTGGTGGTCAAAGTGTCTGGACATCCGAGGGAGTTTGCACAAATAAGCTTCAGCCAGGAATACACTGGGAATGCAAGATAGTTGGGCACTGATTTTGGAGCTGCAGGTTCCTGGGCCTGTTCTTTCTCTGACATCTCTGGGTTGTATGACCTCAGCCAGGTTACCTATCTTTCCCAACCTTACTGTTTAATTGAAAAAGTGCTGATTTCTTGATTGTTCTTCATTTGTTTGACACATTTCAATAGCACACCTGCTGTAGTCAACAGGTACTGCTGTAGGCACAGTGAAATCCCAGTAAACAACAATTAGGAAGAGAGGGTGTGATGAATAGAGGGAGGAGGAAGGAAAGAAAGAGGGAGGGAGAAAATCCTTTCATTGTAATTTACATACTGTTGGGAGTATCAGATGACAAATGAAATACATAGTATATCCGATACTGATAAGCACATTTTAGAAAGAAAAGAGGAGCAAAAAAATAGGATAAGCTGTGGAATGGGAATGGCTTTGATTTTGAATTGTGGTTTGGCCACAATTCATTAAAGACATTTGAGCAAAGGTTGTTATGAGCAGTATGAGCAAACCACACTATTTGGCACTTTAGAGGAAAAAATGAGGGTATTCAAAGGCTAATACTTGCAATATCCTTTTCACAAAACCTGAGACACTGAAAATCTTCTATAAATGTTAGTAAGAGAATAGAAAGGGCCTCCCTGATGGTACAGGGGTTAAAATCTCAGTGCTACCAAGCTATCATCAGCCATTGTGGCATGAGTTCGATCCTCTGCCAGGGAGGTGACCCATATGGCACAGCAGACCTCTCTTCTTTCACCTGCTGCTCCCCTCAGCAGTTTATTTCAGTAGATCCACCTGTTCTGCTCCTCACTCTGTCTCCAATGAATCCTCTCACCCTCTGTTCCTCTCACCTACACCCCAGTTCTTGTATGGATAAATAACTAAAATGAATCTTTTTTTTTTCAAAGATTTATTTATTTGTGCATACAGAACTGGGGTACAGGCCAGAGGCTCAGGGATGGCGAGAGGCTTCACCAGAGACAGAGTGGGGAGCAGAACAGGCAGATCGACAAAGTACAATGCCTAGGGGAGCCGCAGGCAGGTCAGGAGAGGTCTGCCGCGCCATGTGGTCACCTCCAGGGCAGGCGGGAATTGAACTCATGCGGAAGAGGCTTTAGCTTCTCAGTGCTGTGCTTTAACCCACTGTGCCACCAGGGAGGGCCTAAAATGAATCTTTTAAAAAAGAAAGATAGAAGGAAGGAAAAAGAAGCAAGCCATTGCTAGACCTAACCAAATAAATTCTACCCACGATGTTACAAATGCAGGTGGCATTCAGATGTAACAAAAATATTCAGAATTTATGGCCTGATTGCTCTGCAATAAGAGATGATGTCTCAAAGCTTGGCCGACAATGCCTCAAAGGAATGCATACCCCCAGGCCAGCCCAGACCGCTGCATCAGAGTCTCTGGGGCTCCACCCAGGAAGGTGATGCGCATAAGGTCTTAAGGGGATTCTCATGGCCACTAGATTTTGAAAACTGCTGATCCAGAAGGAACACAGGCACACTTACCAGATGACCTTGAGGGAAACACGTAAGCCAAAGTTTATATTTATTATCTCAAGCCTCGCCCATGGAAAGGAAGGAAACCCTGAGCATCAGAGAATTTAGGCGGCCCTGGAACCCAAAGACAAGTCAACTATCATCCAAACCTTGTGTTCTTCCTGCTGCCTTTGCTTGCCATATACACAAACATAAAAAGAGGGGACCCCGTTCCATTTATCCTGGGGTTCCCTGACATGTTGTAAGCTGTGCTTCAGGTCTCCAAAGTGTGAGGATGTTCCTGGCACACCTCAGAGTCTCTGCCCCATCACAGAGATGATGGGAGATTCGGTGAGTAACTTGCTCAGCTAAAGGTCAACTTTTGGTTTATGATAAAATTGTTTTAAACCAAAGAGAAAATACTTAAATGGCAATCATTCTTCATCTGAACAGCTCTGCCATTCCTGCACACGCAGGCATCTGCACATCCACTAGTGACTTTAAAGGATGGTCTCTGGGCTTCCCCTAGCTTCCTCACACCCCGGCAGCCCGAGTCCTGCAGGCCTTTTCAGTTTGTGCAGTGAACAGGACAAGTTCCTGGGGTTAAGAACTGGCAGTGGGGCGCACAGAAGCCCAGCCACCCCCACCAGGGACAGTCATTCAGACCTGCATGTGGGTCTCTTTTGTGAGGTGGGTGAGGCTTCCCACCATGGGTTCCGGTGACTTGGATGCCAAGGGCCTAAACTTAATTAACTTCTTCAGCCTGGGACTCTTGCATCTCTGCCTGCATCCTGCTTCGTGGGGCGGCGGGACGAAAGTGCTCCCTGCACAAACAGAAGGCCAGGGACCTTAGTGGGAGCACTGGAAAATACAACAGGGCCAGTGGCATCCTCATTAAACTCTGATTAGCAAGTGGACTTGATCCAAGCCAAATCAGAGCTGAATGAGATTTCTTTCTTTCTTCTTTTTTTTGCTGCCAGTTGATCAGATGTAGGCAATTAAGAAGCCCCACACCTCCAGCCCTTGTATTTTTTTGAAGCGGGGAGCTCATACCAGTGAAGCCATAAAGACACTATTGTCCTAAGAACAATATTCCCCACTAATCTCACTTCTGGCAATTTACTTTTTCTTCTCAAGCAGATTTAGAAACTTAAAAAAAATCCTTGAAAGAGTTTGGGGGAGGAATACTCCATGGTATCTAATCCCATCGCAAAGTGGGAGTTTTCTTGTTCCATTCAGCTTTTCTTTGAATGAGGCTGGATAAATAAACTCGGACTGCATCACCACATTGATGCAGAGCGATGAGGGTTCCATTATGCATATGGGGGCGTGTGCACTCTGGTTTGCAAATCAAACACAAAGAGGGCAGCACAAGAGCTCCCTTGTAATCAGTTCTCACTACAAATTTACAAACCTGCGAGGTGAGATTCGCTTTTGTTAAGTGTTTAAAAGCAATTATTACCTTTCTTTAATTTTCTGGTGGTAATTAGGCTCCTGAATCCAGTCCAACCTAGTCTGTGCCTCCGAGGCTCCTTGCTGCTCCCTGTTGTCTGTGTGGTGAGGTAAAGGGGAGCCTTGAAGGCCTTGTAGGGACTCCTGAGAATTCCAGAACTTTTCCAGGCATGCACTGAGAAGCTTCCTCCCTTTAAAGATAAAAGACAACAGAGAAGGGGAGGGAGGACAAAAGGAAAAACAGAAACTCAGAAATAAGCAACAGAAACTTAAGACTGAAAGAAGACAGTGAGGATTATAAAGAAGTAAAAAGGGACATTCACCTCACTGTTGCTACTGTTTGCTCTTGCCTACTTGGGATTCCTGTTAATGAGCCTGGTGCCCCTGAGTACCCAGACCTTCAGGCACTGGACTCTGGCAGTGAATGAAGAAGCTAAGAGTCTCTCTGAAAAGGAAAGGCAAAGGGGAAAGAAAGCAAGTGAATCCAAATCCTCTAAAATGTAGCTACACCTTTCACCATGCCACAAACATTGATCAACTTGGAAGGCAAGAAAGATGCAGAAAGAATTGCCAGCTGCCTGACTGTGCCCAGAACCCTTGGCAGAAGCCGGGCCAAGGATTCTCTGCTCTCCCCACACAGTGAAGAGCACAGCACCTGCCCAGTGGCTGGCCCCTCTCCAGGAAGGCCCAACGGACATCCAGGGGGTGGTCTGTAAAGACAAGTTATTCTTCATCAATTGAGAGGGTAGAAATTAGAGTGACTGTGCCTATCTTTTTTTTTTTTTTTTAGATTTTATTTATGCATACGGAACTGGGGTATAGGCCAGAGAAGCAGGGGCAGTGAGAGGTTTCACCAGAGGCAGAGTGGGGAGCAGAACAGGCCAATCGACAAAGTACACTGCTGAGGGGAGCAGCGAGTGTGCCAGGAAAGGTCTGCCATGCCATGTGAGTCAGCTCCCTGGCCCAGGACCGAACTCATGGTGAAGTGACTGCAGCGAGCCTCATGGTGCTGTGCTTTAACCTGTTGCGCCACCAGGGAGGTCCAACTATGCCTACCTTGAAGACAAGGGTTATTGTGGGGAACCATTAAGGAAACTAGACTGGAATTATTTCTAAGAAGGGAGTCAGAGCAAAGCAAAAGCTGGTGAGCCAGCTCACAGGGTTCCGGGAAATCCAAAGCACGGAGTAGGAAACCCAAGGCTATTTAGCAAACCAGAGGTGGGAATTGTAATGTGTGGTGCGGCTGCAGCATCATCTCTTTTTTTATCACTTGTATTTTTCCCTCACACGATCAAGCAAAAATGAACCTCTCCCTTTTATAATGTAGGGTTTTGAACCATTTAGCCCTGGGTTCAGATTCTGGCCATACATTTATCTGTTATGGGATGCTGCTAAAATTCCTTAATTTCTATGAACCTAAGTTTTTCCCACCCATAAAAAGAATCCCTCTTGGTGGATTGTGGTAGAGAATTATTGGGTCTTCCTTCGGTGGTGGACATGGTGTGATAATCCACACTTGTAGATGTGTGAGCCTATCCCCCTAAGACATATACAGTGTTTATACAAACATGATATCAATAGTACCTCAATGAACATAATTTTTAAAGAGAATCCCTCCTTTAGATGGTTAAATGAAGTAACATACATAAATCATGTAACATACACCCACATTCATTAAATAATCATATGGAAAAATTAATCTAATAAATTATTATTGCATGTGGATCATGTTTAGAAGGCTGTGTTAAAAGAGAGAAACAAGTTCTACTTCTATGAAAAATAATAATGTCGGGGCCCTCCCTGGTGGCGCAGCAGGTTAAAGCACAGCACTAAGAAGCTAAGGCCACTTCCACATGAGTTCGATCCCCGCCTGCCCCGGAGGTGACCACATGGTGTGGCAGACCTCTCCTGACCCACCCGCTGCTCCCCTCAGCAGTGTACTTCGTTGATCTGCCTGTTCTGCTCCCCACTGTCTTTGGTGTATCCTCTCACCCTCCGCATCTCTCGCTTGTACCCCAGTTCTGTATGAATAAATAAATAAATCTTAAAAAAAAAAGAAAGAAAAATAGTAACGTTGTTGAGAAAATAGATTTTAAATAGATTTTAAATGTGTGTTTGGGAATGAACGTGGTACATGTTGACAGTAACATGATTTTCATCTGATCTCAACTCAGTATCAAGTATCTGATAGGAGAGGAATATGAACAAGCATGCCAGCCAATAACCTAACATCTGGAGCAACTGAAGCAATGTCACTACCATATCAGGCAGAATACGCTAAGACACAAAGGAATTAAGCAAAGAAAGGCAGGAGCTCCTAGAGGAAGGAGAGATTAGTTCCAGATAGGAGGATTAAGAGAGGCTTTAGGTTGGAACTGGCATTAAACCAAGACTTAAAGATAGGTAGAAATAAAAAGAAAGGGCATCTTAGGGAGGAAAAAAATAAAGGCAAGGGTTGTGAGGTATGCCTGCAAAGGGGGGGGGAGGGGTGTCACCTGCCAGGGCCAAGTCAGTGTAAAGGGGGAGGGGTGTCACCTGCCAGGGCCAAGTCAGTGTAGATGGTGAGGTGACAACAGAGCCACTTGCCATGACGAGTTGGACTTTCATTTTGTCGGTGATGGATAAGATGGCAGAGTTTGCCTAATGTTGTTCCAGAAGCACATGGGTGGGTTGGAGGTGGAAGATGCCAAGTGCCAAGGACCAGCAAGAGAAAGGGTACAAACCTGAAGCATTCATTGGTGATGCACGTGAGTGTGTTGGGAATTGTTGCCAAGAGAATTGGTGATGTTTTGATGATGAAGGAAGAAGTAGAGGGGAGATTTGTGGAGACTATGAGCTTGAATAATCCGAAGAACTGGCATACCATAGAGGCTGGAAGAGAAAAGAACCAGGGAGGTAGATATATTGAACTTGCAAACTCACCAGTATGATGACAGCATTTCAGTCACTCTTTAGGAACTTTAGCTGTATGTATGGTTTTATTCTCACAACAAAAACTAAGTTGAGGGACCAAACTTGGGAGCTGAGAAAAGTAAGGAAACACGTGCCTAGGTCTCCAACACAAAAGGAATTTATCACAGGAGAATTAACACAGGGATGACAGGAGCACTGAGAGGTCAAACAGATTTTAGATTTTCCCAGAAATCAAAACGGCAGGAAGTGATACCTCCGCTGAGGCTGCCAGGACAACATGGGGAGAAGGGCTCACAAAATCCAAAATGTTCCAGCTATCTCACAGGCAATACTGGGGAGCTGAACACAACCCAAGAGGCCATTCATGTGGAATTAGAGTCAAAGAAGAGAACAAAGATACAAGGTCTCTACATAACCAAGAGACCTCACAGTTCTTCCACAACAAAGAATATGCTGCTGACCAACAAGTATCTTAAGTGGGAGGCATAGGCATGATGGTGCCTTGGAGAGGAGAGAGCAGGAGAGGAGTTACTACAGGCAGGACTAAGAGAAACCTGCAATAGCACCCCAGGGTTGGGGAAACCAAGGAAGGGGTGCAAAGCAAGTACCTCGCTAGTCTTGACCTCCCTGTTCCACAGGAGTCGTGACAGGTCAGAAAAGTAAAGTTCCTACAGGCCCTTCACTGCCAACTTCGTCAGGAGTCCCTAGCAGCCTCCAAGGCACCAACGCTGGCAGTACGGTTCTGCCCCATCCTCAAGCTGCAAAAACGCCTCCTCCTGCCCTGACACATGTTCTTGTCCCCCTGTACTGTCACCGAGGGAATCTGCTCTGTGCATCACCTCTACCCCATGCAAGGAGACTGTCAGAGCTATAGCAGGTCAATGCTAGCAAAATATTTGTGTGTGAGCTTTCTTTCAGACTGCTCTCTTTGTCTTGTTTAAAGTTCCACTGGTTATCAGGACTTATTAAAGCTTTTCCAGAGATATCCAATTTCCTGGGAGAATAAATAGCCATAACATGATTGATTGAACAAGACCTCTGGTGTTTTTTTCTCAAGTTTAATTTTTCACAATAAACCTATGAAGTGATTTTAATAGCGATTTTTCATAAATATTTTCAAATATATCACACACACAAATGTGTGCGTGTGTGATGCATATACCCAGGTGACAAGAAAATATCAGGTGAATGAGTGAGTGGTATTATCCCAGGAACTAACCAATCTGCTGATTTTTATAACTGAAAAATTATGGCCACAAATATTTTCTGCCCAGAAAGAAGACTCTCATTCTGAAGATCCTAAATCTGTAATGGCAAGAATGCAGATGCCCTGTACTTTCCAAATCTGCCCATTTAAGGGACAGATTTCTTTTATAAAAAATTGGAAATAGTTCACTTGCCAGCATAGTGGGAAGTGTTAGGGGTGAGATCCTGAGTTAATTAACCACTCCCACCTCCCTCCCTTCTGTTTGCCCAGCTCATTCAAACACATAAATGCCACTACAAACAACCACTAAATCTACAGAGCCTTGTTCTGGCTGTCAAACACAGCCATAAAAATAATATGCCCTCCAGCAGGGGAGGGGAACACAAGGATGGCAAAGCACTCACTAATTTTCAACAATCCCTCCTTAGAGACATAATCTTCAAATAAATATTTAACTTGCTCTGTCTTCAGTATTAGATTATTTACAAATCAGGCCTTAAAGGCGATTAAAAATGATCCTTCCCTGAATTATTTACACACGTACAGAACCCAGGGGCATGAATAAGCTTTCCCAGAAGCTGGAGGCTGGCTTCCCTGTGACCATACATGGTGTGGAGCTGGTGGAGCGGGTCTGGCTCCCAGCATGTCCAGCTGTCAGGTGCCAGCACTGGGGGCATGGGCAGCACTGCCTACCTGCACAACATCATCTTTCAGACATGGTAGACCACACTTTTTAGAGAAATGGGAGACAAAAATTTCCATCCCAAAGTCGTTCAGAACACAAGGGACTAAAAGGAAAATAAGACCAACCCCACCTTCATGGATTAAAGAGTTGGAAAAGAAACTCACTGTGAAAGAAGTTGAGGCATTGGTTCGTGAGCATCTAGAAACAGGCCTAAGTGTGGCCCTGCAGTTAGAGACGAAGGGCGGTATCACGCTCTTCAGGCCTAGGATGACACTGTCACAGAATACTAGACACTCTCACAAGGTTGGTACATGGCCCAAGGAGAAAGGGACTTGTGGTGACATACATGTGACCCCATAAGTGTGAACACTTGTGCATTCCTCTTACTGGAGACACATGAACAGAGGTTGGTAAGTCTTTTCTCCTTAGTGTGAAACAGTAAGTATTTTCTGCTTCGTGAGCCATAAGGAAGCAGCCATGAAAATGTGTGAATGAATGGACTTGGCCTATTCCAATAAAACTTAATAAAAGTATGTTACAGGTAGGATTTGGACAAGACCCAAAGTTTGCTGATGACATCACTATAATGTTAAAAGTTTTAAGAAGCCCCATATTAAAGGAATATTGAAGTGGACTAATTTTTAGATAAATTTCTGTTCGTGCATTTTTAACCACAAATTCTTCTTTATCCCCCAATATACTAAAGTAATGTTCCACAGAACAATTAAGAAAGTAACATTCTGGGGAAAGTGTTAGGAAAGAAAAGTGTTCCCTGCAAAATTTTGTAACACCTTGGTAATCTAAGCATCTAATTCTGAAGCAAAATCTCTGGTCTCGAAGAAAAAACATTTCCCACTGCTAGATGAACATAGAACAAACAGCTGCAGAGAGCAACTATCAGAGACAAGGGACATGTCAGTGACAGCATTAGAAGTCTACAGAAGTTCTAAAAAGACTAACCAGGACTCTAGAGAAAGATGGACCCAAGGTTAGGTCCAAAACCCTAGAGCTGTAGATTGGAGACTCACAGCCAAAATGATTCTGATTGTCTCCCAATCTCCTGATGACTCTTAGGACAGTTCAGAAGCAATCGAAAGTGTGCCAAACAGCTAGTCTAACTGCTCCCACTAGCAATTCCAAACACAGCAAAAGTTTCTTACTTTTATGAAGTTCCAACAAATGTTCTTGTTTAGTAGACAACTCCCTTTCAGAAATGGAAGGAACCTAAGTCTTTTCTTTTTCAGGTCTCCCATCCCTTACAGCCTCAGTCTTCTGCTAAATCCAAGGCTTCCAAAGTGGTCAAGAAGAGATGGTGTGGAAGGTCCAGTAGAACCACATACACGCTAAGTAATGGTGGGAATCCTTTTGCACTCTACAAAAGGTATGAACAATAGGAGGAATACAGGGAAGCCCTTGTCAACCCTGATGAACCACTAACTCCAAATACATGAGCTCTGCACAGCTCTGCACATTGAGGCTCGGCTCAAACTACAATCTACCTCCTACTCACCAGTTCTTCCTATTTACTTACATTACTCTTTCAGCATCTCAGTACACTACTTTAATTCTTTTTCTTTTTTTTTTTTTTTTGACAAGTGACATAGCAGGAAATTACTAAGTCATTGTTTTCTTAAGTCATGTTTCAGTGGAAAATGAAAAGAAAGAAATGCCCACTGAGGTGGATATCATATTTAAAAAAAAAAAAGTAATATATTGTTTATATACAAACAACAACAAAGCAGAGCAAAGTTTGCAAGCATTTTCCTTTGTTGAGAGACACTCAAATTGGGACTGTCCAGTGCCCCTTCACTACCGAAAGGTTGGCATCAACTCTGCATCTGTTCCAGACACTCACTCAGACAAGAGTGTCCAGAACTCATCAGTCTTCCCATCCCGTCGTCTCACTGCAAAGCACTGAAACCTCAGTCACAAGCAACTGTGTGCTCCTCCCATGAGTTGGATGGATTTGCAGAAACCCCTAAGTTAAGAACCAACCACTCCTAGGGTGGGTCAGACCCCACGAGTGCCTCCAGGGACCTGAGTTCCACCTGTGTTTTCTGGCCCAACTGCTCACTGATGGCCATACACTGACAAGAAAGTACCAACTACACAACACAGGCAAGAAAAGTCAAGTTCTAACAGGGAAAATAAGTGGGGAAGGAAAGACAACTTGATTGGGGGTGAGAATCATCTTTGAATAGTTCTGGAATGGTAAACAAGAACTTTCTAAGGAGAGGAAAGCAAAGGAGGCCTCTGCAGCACATAGCACGTGGTCTGAAACCCCAGAGAAGAGATACTGATGATGCCACCACACATTCACACCAACAACTGTCACCCCCAAGCCCATCCCTCAGCACCTTCAAGATCAGGTCTCCAGAAGCCTTTGGAAGTCTATAGATGCCAGGTAAGTTCAAAAACTAAAAATTACATAAAATGTAATTTTACCTGCCACTGGGTTATTAGAAGTAATTAAAAATCTCGAAGTTATTGCCACAGATTTTTTTTTTTAATAGGGACATGTAAAGTAGCAAAATGGAGAGACAGAAAGGTACACTATGTGATGGACCCACATCAGGGTAGAATACAGGTTGGGACCACAGTCTCCCTGTAAACCAACTCTAAAGAGTAATATTGACTCGAAGAAGCAGATGTTCCCCAATAACAACAGAAAAACATGACTTTTCCATGATGGGACTTGCACAAAGGTGGCTGGCCTGCGGCTGGAAGGACAGGAAGGAGGCAAAGGGGAACGTGGCTGGAAAAGTAGATGCTCCAGCCAGTGGGGTGGGCTGGGGGCCAGCCAGCTGCAACTGCATAGGGGCAAGGGTGCAGTGAATTTTCCCACAGGGGATATTCAGAAAAGGAATGCAGACACATAAAGGCACAGGAACATTGCCAGTAAGGGAGCAGCCCAAGCAAGGAAATCTCTCCCCCTACATCTCTCCCAAAAAGTAGGAGACTGAAGATTCTTTAGGCCAAGCCAGGCTTGCTCAATGGTGGGCCCAACAGCAGAGGGAAGGGCTGGTGAGAATGGAAAACATCTAGCTAGTCAATAAATAGAGATGGCAACCTGAGTCCTTTGAAGGGGAGGCAGCAAGACAAACCTGTCAGGCCCAACTAAGTCCCTGAGCACAAGCCTGGTGGACCAGCACTAGCCCACTCACCAGGTACATTAAGCCTCACATCATATATCATGAATCAAGGCAGAGCAGAACACAGAGGCAGGCTGGGAAATTACGACAACTAAAGCATCGACTGAAGCCTGCTGCAGAGAGAGGAGAGGAGACAGAGGTGACAAATCTCACTCCACAATAAAGCAGAGAATGACTATTTAAGTCCTAGAGTCCTCTCTTGCCCCCAAATCACACCAAGGTAAACCAAAAAAAGAAGCAAACAAAACAAAACCCACAGCACCTGCAACTAAAAAAAAAAAAAAAAATCCAATAAGAAAGCATATTTGCTGGTCCACCCTGGTGGCACAGCAGGTTAAAGCACAGCACTAAGAAGCTAAAGCCACTTCAGCATCATTCTATCCCCGCCCTGGAAGTGACCCACATGGCGTGGCAGACCTCTCCTGACCTGCCTGCTGCTCCCCTCAGCAGTGTACTTCATCTGTCTGCCTGTTCTGCGCCCCACTCTGTCTCTGGTGAATCCTCTCACCAGCCCTGAATCTCTGGCCTGTACCCCAGTTCTGTATGCATAAATAAATAAATCTTTAAAAAAGAAAACATACTTGCTGAGGAAGCAAGGAATATCTGAATGTGATAGAAAAAGATATGAAACAGATGCAGATATGCTAGAACATATATCAGGGATACAGAACTAGAGAACAATGAAGACTTTAAAACAGCAATATTATAAATGCTAAATGAGTGGCTAGATTAGTCAAGGCGGATAGGCAGGTGCAAGATTTTAGAAAGGAGGTTCAAGAACAAAGAAATTTCATCACCAAAGAGACTGAAAATATTCAAGGAATACAGAAAGAAACTCTGAATAACTCAAGACAAATATACAAAATGCTTTAAATAGGGGCCTCCCTGGTGGCCTATGGATTAGATCTCGTTACCAAGGCCTGAGCTCTATCTCCAACCAGGGAGCTCACCCACATAGCAGAGCAGACCTCTCCTTTCCCCCCATACCTCTGGCATGTACCCCAGTTCTTTTTATGTGGTTGATTTATAATTTGATACTGTTGTGACCAGAGCAGATATTTTATGATACTTTATGAATTTATTGATTCCTGTTTTATGGCAAAACATGTCTATCCTGTAAAAAGTTCTGTGTGCTTAGGAAGAATGTATACTCATGTTTCAGGTTGTAGTGTCCTATAAGATATACATTAAGTCCATATGGTCTGGTTCTTATTAAATGCTATTATTTCCTTGTTTATTTTTCTGCCTGGTTGATCTGTCCATTGTTGTAAGTGAGGTGTTGACATCTACTACTATTGTGTTGCTGCCGATATCTGATTTTAGATTTGATAACAGTTGTCTATATATATTCATTATATATTCATTTGGTGTCTATGTATTGATGAATGAATTGTCAATCTAATATGTTGTACCTTTAGTCATTGTATGATATCAATCTTTGTCTCCTATTACCTTTAACTAGAAGTCTGTTTTACTTCTTATAAGTATAGCTGTTTTTGCACGCCCTTTTTTTTTTTTTTTTTTTTTTTGCATTTGATTTAAATCTCATTTGCTTGTAAGATTTTTTCCCAACCTTTTACTGTGAACTTACGTAGTTTATCTTTGGAGTTCTGATGGTTTGCCTGGAGACTGCAGAAAACTGGGTTTTGGTTTCTGATCCAACAGGCCACTTAGTGGCTTTTGATTGATGAGTTCATTCCACTTATATTGAGGGTGATTATTGTCATATGATTTTTTTTCTTTAGTTTTCTGGTTCTATCATTTCATTGTTAAGTTTTTGTGAGTTTTCTTCCTTTAGAATTTAATTTGCCTGCATATAGATCTCAAAGTGTTTCTTCATTTTTTTTTTTAATTATTAATCTTTCTTTCTCCACCAGGGTCTTTGTTGATTATTTTCTTCAAAGTGACTAATTTGATCCTTCATTGGTCTAGTCTGCTTCCACAGAATATTCCAGAATGTTTTTCTTTTCAATTGACCTTTTAAATCTTGCCTCTGTTATTTTCTTGTTTAAAACATCAATTCTACTTTCTATTCATTAATTTTATTTCTCATTTGTTTTTCTGAATATATGAATGTGTCCTTCACCTTATTTGTTAAGGTTATGTCAAGGTATTACTTTTTTTGGGAATGATTATAAATGGTATTGTTTTCTTTATTTCTCCTTCGATACATTGCTTGCATGTAGAAATGCAACCAATTTATTTTATGTGTGTGGATTGATTGTGTATCTTGTCACTATATTAATTATTTTTTTCTAGTAATTTGTTGATAGTTTATTTTGTTTTTCTATGTAAATTATATGATATGTGTAATTTCTCCCTTTTCAATTTGGATTCTTTTTACATATTTCTCTGGCCTAATAGCTACAACTAGGACTTCCAAACTTGTCCTGAACAGTAGTGCTGATGGTAGGCATCTTTGCCTTATTTCTGATGTTAGCAAGAATTTTTTCATTTTTTTAATCATTGATAAGATGTTGACTGTAGTTCTCTCATATATGGTATTATAATGTTTCCATAAATTCTGCTTATTTCCATTTTATTGGATTTTTATTTTAATGGATGTTGACTCTTGTCAATTGCTTTTTCAGCACTATTGAGATGATCATATGACTTTTATCTTCTTTATAATTTATCTGGTGAATCACATTGATGTATTTGCATGTGATAAACCAGACTTGCATCCCTGGGATTAAACCTATTCGATCATGGTAGAGAATCTCTCAATATGTTACACTCAGCTTGCCAGGATTTTGTTGAGGATTTTTACATCTATGTTTTTAGGCATATAGGTCTATAATTTTCTTTCTGTGTTGTCCCTTTGTTTTGGGATCAGGGCAATGTTGACCTCATAGATTTGTTAGGTAATTTCCCAACCTGCTTCATTTTTTTTGAAAAGTTTTTTGAATAGAATATGTATTAGGTTGTCTTCAACAGGTTGAAAGAATTCGGGCCTTCCCTGGTGGTGCAGTGGTTCAAAGCATAGCACTGAGAAACTAAAGCCACTTCAGCATGAGCTGATCCCTGCCTCAGAGGTGATCCACAAGGCGCGGCAGACCTCTCCTGACCAGCCCACTGCTCCCCTCAGCAGTGTACTTCCTCAGTTGGCTTGTTATGCTCCCCACTATGTCTCTAGTGAATTGCCCCACCACCTTTCACCTCTGGCCTGTACCCCAGATCTGTATGCATAAATAAATAAGTCTTTTAAAAAAAATTGATAGAATTCAGTGGAGAAGTCATCTAGTCCTAAGTTTTCATTCTTGGGAATGTTCTGACTACGCTTTCAATTTCTGGACTTGTGAATAGTCTATTTAAGTTGACGGTTTCGTCATGGTTTAATCTTGGGAGGTTGTATAATTCTAAAAATTTGTCATTTTTTTTTCTAGTTTTCCAGTTTGTTTACATGGGGGACATTTATGGTAGGTTTCTATGACGGTTTGTTTTTCTGCAGTACCTGTTCTAAGTTGGACTCTTCCATTTCTTATTCATTTACATGGGTTTTCACTTTTATTGTCTTAGCAGCCTAGCTGAGGGTATGTAAATTTCACTTTTTCAAAGAACCAGTGCTTTGTTGCACTGACACTTTGAGTTTTTTGTTTACCATTACATTTATTTCTGCTCAATTGTTTTTAATTCCTTCTGCTTATTTTCAGATTCACATGTTTTTCATTTTCTATTTCCTTCGGTGTAGAATTAGATTATTTATTTGAGATTTTTCTTGCTTTTTTATGTGGGGTCAATATTGCTATGAACTTCCCTCGTGCCTTTAAAACATCTTATAGGAACTGGTAGCATGTCTACACTTTTATAAGTTCAGTTACATTTATTCTGGGGTACTTTTTGTGCTTAACTTCTCGTTTTATAACATGGTGAGCTGAGAAAGTGCTTCATATAATTTATATTTTCAGAGATACATTTTGTGCCCTATTATATGATTCATTCTTTAGAGTGTTTCATGTGCACTGGAGAAGAAAATACGTTCATTTCTTTCACATACAAAGCTCTGTAAATGCCCTTTAAATCCACCTGATCCAATGATTAACTTAAGGTAATTATCTCCTTGTTAATTTCTTTCTATACGATCCATGTCTTTGGGTAATGGTGTGTTGAGGTCTGTGACAATATTTGTAATTTTTTAGAATTTTTTTAGGTCTATAAATAATTTATTTATGTAATTAGTTGTCTTTGTGATAGATGAATAAATATTAATGACTGTTATACCTTCTGGATGATTTTTTTTCTGTTAGTCATTATATATTGTCCATCTTTGTCCCTGACTACCTTTAGGGGATCAAAGCCTCAAATATTTGATAGAAAATTAACAGTTCCTGCTTTCCTCTGTTATTCCAAACTTATAATACTTCACTCCATTGTTTTATGTTCAGTTTGTTTTATCTTTCATTTTAAATGGATTTCTTTCAAAGGAAGTATAGGTGCTGCCTTTGAAACTTTAACATAATTTGTCATTCTGTGCTTGTTAATTGAATTCACATTTAGGGGGATTATTGATATATATTGCTTATATCAATATTTCTGTTTTTATTTCTGATGATTTTGACTTTCTATGATTTCTTTTTCCACTTTTTTTCTCTCTGCTCTTTCATTTAAATGACTTTCCCTAGTGATTCCCTCTTTTTATTTTTTTTTTTCATTTCTTCTCCTATGTTACTCTATACTAAATTTTGGATTAGTGGTTATCATAAGTGTAATACTTAATTTACTATGTCTAAAAAGTCCTTTAAGTGTTTGTTTTTGCCTGTGTCTTATTTGGTTCTCTTATTTTCCTCCTATAAGTAAAACCATTTGATATTTTTCTTTTTCCTTCTGGCTTATTTCAATGAACATGATCTCTTCTAGTTCCATCCATGTTGCTGCAAATGGCATGAGTTTATTGAAGCAAACATTGTCTTAAAATGAACAACAATGTAAATAGATATATAAATTAATAAATTTAATTTAAAAAAGAGTTTCTTGTTGGTTCTCCAATACTTAACTATACAGTTTCAGTCCATTTCCTCTCCTCTTTAGTATTTTTCTGTTAACTCAATATTCTTGTTCATGCTTCTGATTCTGTGTTTCAATTTTCATTTTACTCACAGGCTTATGACTCTTTTAAACATTTTTAAATTCTTTTAAACATTTCTTGAAGAGCACTTCTGGAGATGATAAGCTTGATTAACTTCTGTTTGTTTATGAAAACATTTATTTAAAAACCTTTATATTTGAATATTAATGTTGTGGGACAGGGTATTCTTGGCTATAAATTCTTATCTTTTATGATTTTGAACATTTTATTCCACTCCCTTATTCACAATGTTCTTCAGGACTTGACTCCAAGAACAAGTAAACAAAAGAAAAGTAAACGTATGAAACTGCATCAAACTAAAGTTTCTGCACAGCTATTAAAAAAAAAACTACCATTAAAACTAAAAGCCCTCCCTAGTGGCCCAACGGGTTAAAGACCAGAACTGCACACAAGCTCAGCTGCTTCAGTGCAAGTTCGATCCCAGCTCCAGGGGTGACCCACGTGGCATAGCAGACCTCTCCTGTCTCACCCGCTGCTCCTCTCAGCAGTGTACTTCCTCGATCTTCCTATTCTGCTCCCCATTCTGACTCTGGTGAATCCTCTCACCACCCCTGCACCTCTGGCCTATACCCCAGCTCTGTATGCATAAATAAATAAATCTTTTTTTTTAAAGATTTATTAATTTGTGCATACAGAACTGGGGTGCAGGCCAGAGGCTCAGGGGCAGTGAGAGGCTTCACCAGAGACAGAGTGGGAGCAGAACAGGCAGATCGACGAAGTACAATGCTGAGGGGAGCAGCCGTCGGGTCACGAGAGGTCAGCCATGCCATGTGGTCACCTCCGGGGCAGGTGAGAATCGAACTCATGAGGAAGCAGCTGTGCTTTAACCCACTGTGCCACCAGGGAGGGCCTTTTAAAAAAATTAAGTTACCTGAGTGGGAGAAAATTTTGAGCATCATATATCTGACAAGGGAATAATATCCAAGATATACTAAGAATTAATAAGAATTAATAAGAATTTGGATAACTAAGGAGCTAAATGAAAACTTCTCCAAAGAAGACATACAGATGAGGGCTCCCTTGCCTCTCCCTGGCCTGCTTCCACCAACCTGGAAGTCCCACCTTATTCCTATTCCTTTTCTCCTTAATAAGTTTTTTTCTTTCTCTAAACCAAAAGAAGAAGACATATGGATGACCAACAGGCACATGCAAAATGCTCATCTAGGCCCTCCCTGGTGGTGCAACAGGTTAAAGCACAGAACTAAGAAGCCAAAGCCACTTCAGCATGAGTTCAATCTCTGCCCCAGAGGTGACACACATGGCATGGCAGACCTCTCCGGACCTACTCCTGCTCCCCTCAGCAGTGTACTTCATCAGTTTGCCTGTTCTGCTCTCCACTCTGTCTCTGATGAATCCTCTCATCACCCCCGCACCTCTGGTCTGTACTCCAGTTCCGTATGCATAAATAAATAAATCTTTTTTAAAAATTTTCATCCACACTTATTTTCAAGAAATGCAAAACCATAGTGAGGTAATACCTCACTGTGAGAACAGTCCATATTAAAAAGAGCAGAAACACCAAGTTTTAGCAAGGGTATGGTGGAAAAGGAACCCTATACACCATTGTTGAGAATGTAGATCTCCCAGCCCCTCTAAAAAGCAGTATTGAGGCTACTCAAAATATTAAAAATATATCAACCATACAATCCAGCAATTCCACTCATTAGTATCTACCAGAAGAATACAAAAACACATTATTTGAAGGTAAACATTCACTCTGGTGCCCATCACAATGCTATTTAGAAGAACCAAGTTATAAAAACAACCACTTAATGGCAAAGGATTGGATTAAGAAGATGTGGTACATGTATACAATGGAACTGTAGGCAGCTATTAAAAATAAAAAATAATGGAACAGGCGAGAAAATAATGATAATGATGCACAGCTATATACCAGTGGTGGGGGTGGAGTGGGAAATGGGATCAAAACAGTGGGGGGAGGGAAATGCACTGGACTATGGTGATGGCACATGGGTGATATGGTGATGGGAAATCCAAGAGGATTGCAACTGAGATGGAAAAATGCACAAAAATATGTAAAAATAAACTAATATAATTTAAAAATATATAAATAAATAAAAATTAAAAAGATGGAATTATTCCATTTGCAACAACATGGTTTGAACTGGAGAGGTTATGTTAAGCAAAATAAATAAAAAGGAGAAAGACAAATACCAGATGGTGTCAGTCATATCTAGAATATAAAGAAACAAAATAATAGGATAGACAGAAACAAACCAAAACAAACATCGAAAGCTGATTATCAAACTGAGGTTACCAGAAGAAGATAGTGGAGATGGAAAGCAAGGAAAACAGGAAGTCCTGTGGACTATGACAAAGGATTATGGGTGCCTTTGTGCTAGTTGTGGTACAGTAACTTACCTCTGAATAACTGTGAGTCTCATACAATGTTGTTTACCAATTTTACCTTAATAGAAATATAAGTCTAAAAAGCAAAAGGTTGGGCTCTCCCTGGTGGCACAGCAGGTTAAGACACCACACTGCAAGCTATCCGCAGCTGCTTCAGTGCTAGTAGATCCCCGGCCCTGGAGGTGATCCACATGGTGCAGCAGACCTCTTCTGTCTCACCTGCTGCTCCCCTCAGCAGTGTACTTCATCAGTCTGCCTCTCCTGCTCTCCACTCTGTCTCTGGTGAAGCCTCCCACCACCTCTGCAACTCTGGCTTGTACCCCAGTTCCATAAGCATAAGAAAAAATAAATAAGTTTAAAAAAAAGCAAAATGTTAAAGTCAAGAAATTTGATTTTGGAAAACAGAGATATCCTTAGGCCATCTATATACTTAATTGTCTGTGTCCTCATACCACAAATTAAGTCATACTCTTATTGTAACTTCCTCTTGCACCTAACACAGGATCTTATTGGAATTTGAATCATAAACTCAAATATTTCTTTCTTGTCTTAGTCTCCCATCATTGAAATATATAACATAAATTAAGAGCTAAGTGATAAAAATAATTAATACACATACATATGCACCATAATTCATACACAAATACACATGTATGTGTATATATTACTGTTCCCAAATCACAAACATATTTTCATTTGATCTTCACAACAACCCTGTGAATTTGACATGGCAGATATGCCTTCCAATACACAGATAATGAAACCAAGGTCAGTAGGGTATATGAGGCCCTAGAGAATCACATCAACAGGATTGGCTCCTACATTTGCCACTTCTGACTAGAGTGTAAGAAAAAAAGTACTTCACTCAGATAAATTTTTAAAAATAAGCTACCAAAATATTCAAATGAAAGCAAAAGTTAATAGAAGGAAGGAAATAATAAATTACAGTGAGAATATTATACATATCAAAACACAACTCAAAAGACCAATGAAACCAATGTGAATGACCCATCTAGAAAAGACCAGAAACAAGAAATGTTGGTGACAATATGGGGAAAGAGGGCCCCTCATATACTGTTGGTGGGAATGTGGGCTAGTCCATTTCCTAAGTTTCTCAAGACATAAAAATAGATCTACTATGTGTTCCAGCATTCCATTCCTAGCTATATACCTGAAGAATTCATAAATCACTAACTCAAAGGTGTGTACACACACATATGTTCATTGCAGGACCCTGTAACATAGCCAAGTTATGGAGACAACCTATGTGCCCATCAACAGAGAAGGGGATTAAAAAGAGGTATATATACTTAGCTATTAAAAAAAAAAAAAGATGAGGGCCTTCCCTGGTGGCACAACAGATTAAGACGCAGCACTGCAATTGAGCCACAGCCGCTTCAGTGCTAATTAGATCCCAGCCACAAAGTGGATCCACTTGGCCCGGCAGACCTCTCCTGACCTGCCCTCTGCTCCCCCCAGCAGTGTACTTCCTCGATCTACCTTTTCTGCTCCCCACTCTCTCTCTGGTGAATACTCTCACTGCCCTGTACCTCTGGCTTGTACTCCAGTTCTGCATGCTTACATAATAAATAAGTCTTTAAAAAAATTATTAAAAAATGAACCTATGTTGTTTGCAGCAACAAGGTTGGAGCTGGAGAAGATTATGCTAATGTGAAGTGAGAAGAAAGACAAATAGTAGGTGATTTCACTCATGGAAAACAGCAAAGTAACCTACAAAACTAAACCAAAACAAACCCTAGAAATAGGATGGCATAATTGAGGCTGCTAGAGACTAAAGGAGACAGGGAGTAGGGGCAAGAGGGGAGGGGCCCGGTGGTTTGTGGCTGGTGGGGTGGGGTGGTATGGCAACACACATCTGAGGAGGTGCAGACCTACTCCCCTAAATCATGTACAGTGTAATAAACTAATGCTTCTTCAATACAGGAAAAACAAGAAATAAAATAAAGCAGCATCTAGTGAATATGGGGCTATGTCAGGGCCCTAAACCTATCTAACTTTGGTCCTCATACGTGGAAATCTGAACACACAAAGACTAGGGATGCTTTATGAATACAGAGGGAACTGGTTATTGGGAAGCAAAAGAAAGGGGTTTTAGGAGAAATCCCCTGTCAGCATCTTCACACTAGACTTCCAGCCTCTAGACCTGTGAAAAAAGAATGTTTCTGTTGTTCAGGCTTTAGTCCGGAGTAATTTGTATGGCAATCTGAAAAGACCCCACCAAGCATTACTGCCAGACAGGGAAGCTATTTGGCTCTGGAACAAGGAAACAGGCTTCAAGTTCAGTGTTGCCCCAAATCAGTTACTTTCTCAGGAAACTTGGGTTTCTGAGCATTTCTTCCATGCCCAATGTGTAGGTTTATCAGCACACACTGATTTTTCTTCTACTGATTTTTCTTTGCCTCACCCAGCCTCAACTACACACCTTGCCAGAACAGCAAAGCCTTCACTCCATGCCCCAGAAGCTACAAGCATGTGGTTGCCTGGGACTTGAGATAAGGGGGGGGGAACCAACATATATACATACATACATGTTCTCTAGTGGCAGGAATTAATGAGCTGGGAAACAGCAATGAGGGTGTGTCATTTTACCTCTGCCTGGAGACCTCTGAGAACTTGACTGCTCAGGTATTTAGTCCACCTTCATCTTGCATGCCAGGATTTGCTCTGGTGTGGACCACCACAGACTCCTGCCCCACTCCCAATTAAATATATCATGCAAAGTCTGTGAGAAAGCCTTCATTTGCCAAGGGGCTTAAATCACTTGACATGTACCAATTTTCCCCTTCATATGACTTTGAATGATTAGTCTTTTTCTTTCTTAAAGAAAATTACTGTATCTCATTATTTTTTTAAAAGCCTTGATAGGATTTGGCTCAGATACAAGAAAATATTTCAAGCCATGGAAAGAATACGGATTGTTCTAAGGTATGAAATGCAACACCCCTAAAACCACCTAAATGAAGGTTGCTACCCAATCTGCTACCACCATGAGTACCCTAACTCATCTTCACTCAACTGCAGCCAGTTGACCACATAAATCAAAAATACCCTAGTTATCAGAAAAGCCACACTTTCTCAGTTGTTACTTGCTAACTAACATCAGTTACCTAAGTAACTCTGTGCTGTGTATACAGAAAGAAAAAACAACACTGACATTGCAAAGTGATAATGTTGTGTCAGCACATATTTTTAAAACCATTTTTTCAGTGAAAAGACTGGATAATTAGGGAATTGGAAATGACCAAAAATGAAAAAAAAGAGTTTTTGAATAATAAGAAAACTTTCAAGTAGTACTTAGTCATAAGTTACCCCTATATTTTGTCTCCATGTTCATCTCCACTTCCCTATAAATAAGAAATATCTTTATAGCAACTCATTTGCCTAATCAATTTGATCAGTTATTTCTCCCAGATTTCTTAACATTGAGGTTGGTAACACAAATATAGTTCCCAAGCCTCAAAAGAGTTGTAAAATTTTTAAATTCCTTAAATACATGGAATCACAATAGGTTCTTACTTAGCACTGTGACATTCATTCCCTTCTACAATTCTAAAATAGAGACATGAAGCAAGTGCTCATTGTTGTAGTGGCATCAGAATGCTAGTTGGATATGACAGTTTAATTTCCCATTTACAGGCAGTTCATGGGGTTATGGAAAGGAGAGCTAGTCTGCAAACCATATTTTATGGCTACTTGGATTTTAAGAAAATATATAGAATAATTAAATACTGCTGTAGAATTGAGCCCTTTGACTTCATCATTTTATGATCCATAAGTGGACCTTAGTCTACCAACTGAGTGAAACAGGAAACATCATGTCAATTTATGCTAATCCAATTAAATCAGCCTAAAGGGATATTCAGTCTCAGTCATTATTGGGTGGCTTTCCCCTTCTTCAGCTCTCAATTGTCCAAGGGGCTCATGTAATGCCTGGAAGTTAAGGAAGAAAACTGTTACAGACATCTATTACTACATAGCTAACTATTCCAAAACATAGTGGTATAAGACACAAAAGACTCACATTAAATGATCCCATTTTTATAATACTCCTAGAAAAGGAAGAACTGTAGAGGCAGAAAACAAATCTGAAATTGCCCAAAGTTAAAGTTAGGAGTGGAAATTTGACTTCAAAAGTCATAATGGAAATTTTGAGGTGATTGACCTGTCCTAAAATTGACTATGGTGACACTTTTATATATTTATGACAGGACATTGAATTGTACACTTTAACTGGGTGGATTTTATAGTATATAAATTATACTTCAATAAAACCATTTTTAATTAGTGGAATAAAATAATATTTAGTGGCATAAAAAACAAACATTTCATTGTTGTTATGAATACCGTGGTTAGGAATTCCACTGTAGTTGAGGGCATGACTTGTCACTGTTCCATAATGTTTGTGGATTGTGATGGAAAGACTTGAATGACTGGGCCTAGAATCCTCTGGAGACTTCTTCATCCAGATGTTCAGCATCTGGACTGAGCCAGCTGTAAAGTTTGCCTGGATGATTCTGTTGACTGGAGCACACAGATGTAAACTGTCCATGTAACTTGGGTTTTTTATAGCAGCATAGTTGTATTCTAACGTACAGTATTCCTGAAAGCATCTCTAGACTGCTAGCTTCCCAAGAGAACAAACCAGAAAGTTACAAGACTTCAAATTATATGCAATTCTCCAAGCTAGCATATTTAGAATGGAGAAATAAGAGTCCACACCCTGATGGAAGTGTGCAGGGCCATATTTGAGAAAGTCATGGGGGATCAGAATTATCATGCAAACCTTCTTTGGAAAATATAATGTAGGAAAAAAAACTCAACAAAGTGAAAGATACATCCCACAGAAATATTTTTAAAATAAATAGGAGACACAAAGAAATAGAAAGATATCCCTTGCTCACAGATTGAAAGAATAAACATTGTTAAAATGCATACTCCCCCCCCAAAAAAAAGCCTACCCCAAAACAATAGGCAAAAAAAGGAGAATGAAGTATTATGTTTCCCAACTTCAAACTGTACTACAAACCAATAGCAATCAAAATGGTATGGTGCTGCAATAAAATTAGATACACAGCTCAATGGAATGCAATTAGGAGCTCATAAATAAATCTACATATACAAGAACAGTTAATTTATAGCACAGGAAAAAATAAGTCTTTTCAACAATTGGGTTTGGGAAAACTGGACTACTAACTACTTGCAAAAGAATGAAATTAGACCATTATCACAGATCATACATAAGAATTAATCAAAAAGGGGCCCTTCCTGGTGGCACAGCAGGTTAAGGCGCAGCACTATTAAGCAGCCCACAGCAACTGTAGCAAAAGTTTGATCCCTGGCCACAGAAGTGACCCACATGGCATGGCAGACCTCTCCTGAACCACCCACTGTTCCCCTCAGCAGTGTGTTTTAGTGCATCTGACTGATCTGCTCCCCACTCTCTCTGCTGAATCCTCTCACCTTCCACACCACTGGTCTGTACCCTAGTTCCTGTATGTACAGATAAGTAAATTTTCTAAAAATTCAAAATGGATTAAATACTTGGTGGTAAAACTGAAAGCATAAAATACATAGAAGAAAGCATAAGACATTGGTCTCAGAGATGTCTTTAGAAACTTGACTATAATAATAACAAGGGAAACAATAGCAAAACTAAACAAATGGAACTACATCAAATTAAAAATCATCTGTACAATGAAAGAAATATATATTAAAACAAAAAGACATTCTACTGAATGGGAGAAATGCATCCAACAAGGGATTAATAATCCAAGATAAATAAAATTTTACTTCTGAGCAACAACAGCAAAGACAAAAAAAAAAAAACAATCAAAAATGTGGCAGAAAATCTCAACAGACATTTTCAAAAAAAAAAAAAGTTCAATAGACAACAGGCACATGAAAAAAATGTTCATCATCATTTACCATCAAGAAAATGTAAATCAAAACCACAACATACTACCTTTCTGCAGTGAGAAAGGTTATTTATACACATAAGTAACAAGTGTTGAGTAGGTCATGGAGTAAACCAGCCTACACTCTTGGTGGGAATAGGCTGGTTTAGTACCTATGAAAGGCTGGTTTAGTACCTATGAAAACTAATTTGGGGAATTCTCAAAATATTAAAAATAGGTCTAAGCATCGATCTGAATAATATAAAACACTAATTTGAAAAATATATATGCATTCTATGTTCACTGAAGTATTATTTACAATAAATAAAATATAGAAGCAACCTAAGTGCTCAGTGATAGATGAATGGATAAAGATGTGCAATATTACACAGTTATTTAAAAAAAAAATAGAAAGAGGTGGTACATCTACACAATGGAATACTATTTACTACAAAAAGACAATTCTTGCCATTTGTGTCAACAATCCTCTTGAAGAGGATTATGTAAATGGAATTATTCAGAAAGAAATAGAAATACAAGATTATTTCACTCACGGAATATTAAAAAATAAATAAATAAAACTAGGAACAGTCAAAACCAAACCAAAAAAAAAAAACCCCTGAATTCTGACTGCAGACCTGAAGTCATCAAAGGGTGGTGGGGAAGATTTAGCAAAGGAAGGGGGCTCCCAGTGGCCTGTGGGGAAGGGTTATTGGTATTTTGATTACGGAAGTAGTGTGGTAACAAACATTTGAAGAGGTGTGAATCTGCACTCCTACAACATACATAATGTTGTAAATCAATGTTACCCCCTCCACTGTTCGTGTTACCCTTGATACCTATTCATAAATGCCAAGGGAAAAATAAAACTTGCTGAAAATCACTGCAATGGACATTTTATGGCTTACAAAGACAGAAGATCCAGGAAGTTTATCTGGAAATCAAAGATTTCCCTCACTGAACCTACACTGCAAGATTCAGAACTTTCACTTTCTTGCCTCTTATTAGTTTGAGTTGAATACTGTTTGTAAACAGTATTCTAAACTATTTAAACAGAAAAAAATAGTATTTGCAAAAGTCTTAGAGACAGAGGTGAGTTTACAAAGCAGATGAAGTGTAGTATTAGAAACTAGACTTTGGGATGGACGATGAGAAAAAGGCTGGGTGAGGCTGGGGGAAGGAAAGAAAGCCAGCTCTTGTTAGGTTTACAGCCAATTAACATTTGCCATACTTAAGACTTCAATGTTTAGCAAGAGCTTCTCAATATTAAAGGCAGTTCTTTGAACAATAGAGTCCTTTTTATCTGCAGTTCACAGCTGTCAGAGATCATTTAACTCCCTGTATATTTCCCAAAAGTGATGCCTTTCATGGGCAGCATAAACACTGGGCTTAGGGTACACGCAGCCTGACTCAGACACAGGGTGTTAGGGCATCCCCTGCATCTGTCAGGCTCTGGAGGGGAGACCTAAAGAAATGCCATAAGCTGCATTTAGAAAAAGAAGAGAAACAGAGGGGTGGAGGTGAAAAGAGAAAAGACCAGAAATCCAGTTAGAGAAAAAGAGAAAGAAAGAAAGAAAGGAAATAATACAAGAATGAGTGAAAGAAAGATTAAATTCTGCCACAGGGGCTAAAAATGCATTATGTACAATTTCAGTCACCTCCTTTCTAAAAGTAGTCCTTTCCAGTCAAGTGTAAACAAAATATAGTCATGAAGTAACTTTAAGGCAAGTGTCAGACTTCAACAAATTTTCTCATTATTAGGAATTTAACCAGAGCACTTATTATCTCAATAGTTAATATTCAATTTCCAATTTGTTTTTCTTCTTTCACAACAGATCCATGTATCACATGTAAACTGCCCTGATTTTTCTGTTTCTAAGAGTGGTCTCATAGCTTTACTGTTCTCCAAAACCAATAAAACCAGTGGTGTGATGTTCCTCCCTTTGGGTTGGGATTCTGTATTGGGAATATAAACCCAAAGCAGATATTAAACAGAGACAATAAAACTCAAGAAAAAGGCTCATGCTTTAAATTAGACAAGTATAACCTACAAGATTAAAAGTTTTGTGAGCTCAAAGCAAGTGTGTATAAACATATAAGAATCTTAAAAATCTTCCTTTCAAATTAATTGTGGGAAGTAATAAAATGGTCTTCATAATGTGGCTTTGAACAAAATTCCAAATGCATTCGATTTTAAATCCATCTTTAAAATAGTTAACCTTTAGAAACTGAAATGATAGAAGAGAGCAATCTAACTTCAGCTTATTAAATAGTGCCTATGTGTATAATAATAGGATAAAATATTTAGTGATAGAAAAGTTCTAAGAAGGGAATAGCTCACCTCAAATTTTACTACCCAATAATAGCTATGTTAATACTCCACAACTATTAATACGGAATCTCTCCCAAAAACATACACAGATAAAAACGAATGCAATACGTCAATCATATTTCAATAAAATCAGGAAAATGTAATAAGGAACAAATAAAAATTTGCTGGCACATTAAATATAAACAAGCACAAAGATAAGTGATAGTTTCAATGGAATGAAATGCAATCCATGATATTTAAAAATATTCAATCCTATTTTATATCATTTAATAAAGAGCAAAACTGAAATAAAACGGAGGAAATTGCAGGATTTTAGATATTTCTTTGTCATATAATATTAAGAAAGTTTCAGTCCCCTGAAACCTAGAATCATTTGCTACTAGCAGTTTAAAATACATAAAAATACTGTTTGTTTTAAAATAGTTTGTGCTGATTTCCCTATAGAAAAGATAAGGCCTTCTTTCACTTCCTCCTAACTCCTCCAGTTCTCCTAAATTATTTTTGCTTTCTATTATTTTTATGTTGTCAGAATTTAAGACATTTACAGAAACTGCTTTTCCATTCGAGTTCTTTGTTGTGATTTACCCCTTGCCTCACATTATTTTTTCAAGTGGAGTACAATTTTTTTTTTTTTTGTAAGACATAGAAGTTTTTTAGTTCAATGCAAATCACAGAAGCTGGGCAAATGTAACTGCATTTAGTGAGAGTTTGGAAATTCATAATCTCAGGCACCTCAAACTCGAAAACAGCAGGAGCTGCTATTTATGGGCGGGCTTGATATGACTCCTAAGGGGAACCATGCAGAAAGTTCTAGGGACCACAGAGAGGCTGGGGATTAAGGTTCCAAGTCAGGGGGAGGGGAGATATCAGATCTGCCCAACCACTTTGAAAGTGCCCAATTAGGCAGCAAATGCCTCTCCAAGCAAAAAGGAATCTAAGCATCTCCTTTGATACATTAGCTACTTAGAGGCAAGAAGGACTACTTTTCCATGGTGATTCATCTCTTCTTCATGCCATCTCTGTTTAGCTATTTTAAAATTGAACTCAAATTGAACACTCTGTCTTCCACCTATATCTCCCCAAGTCTTATTTGGGAGCAGGGGGTGGCATCCTTAGTACCCATTGTACATGTCAGAAATGTTCTGTCTCCAGTTCATTTAATTCCTTCCACGTTGTGGCCATTCTAACCAGCATTAGTTTGGAGGGTAATAAATTCTTCATCATTTCTTCCTAAAGTATACACATGTACCTATGAAACAGCACTTACACAATTAGTCTAAGGATTGTTTTTGAATTATTGTAATTAATTTCATCCAAAAGACAGATTTCTTATTTTTCCATAAGAAATCTTAGGAGTAGAAAATATGACTTAAAGTGCAGATGAGGGATGGGGGAGGTAGAATGACCAGCAAACTATTTTGTAAAGGCACACTGAGTAATTATTTTTGCTTTGCAAGCCATACAGTTGCTGTTGCAATTACTCAAATAATTGTAAACAAATGATTGCAGCAGTGTTTGAATAAAACCTTATACATATAAACAAGGGTGATCATTTAAAGAAAATATTAACACCAACCTTTCTCATACTCTTCCAAAAAACAAAAAAGCTGCAAATGTGAACATTACTTCAACTTTCTAACTCATTCAATGCAACCAGTAAGGTTAATATCTAGAGAGAAGATAACCCAATAACAAAATAGACAGAGGATTTGAATAGACATTTGAAAATGTCTAAGTAATGGCATACGTAATGTATAAGTAACCAAGAGCAAGAAAAAATACTCAGCAGCAACAGTCGCTAGCACTTAGTGCTAGGAATAGCAAATGGAAGCCACAATGAGATCCCTCTTCACCCCAGTGAGGGAAAGGGGGCCAACAAAAGAAGAGTGGAGAAATTGAAAGTCATAGGAGAGTAAAACATTTGGTCTCCATGGAAAACAGTTTAGAAGTTCTTGAAAAAAATCAGAAGTAAAATTTCCAATATATCTGAAAGAATTGAAAATGAGGACTTAAACAAATACATGCCCATATATATTCATAGCGTCACTATTTGCAATTGTCAAGAGGTAGAAACAACTGAAATATCCATTAACAGAAGAATGAACAAATTGTAGCATATACATATGTATTAATCCGTATAATGAAATTTTAAGTCCATTGAAAGTAATGCAGTATTGATTCATACTACAATGTACAAAAATCTCAAAAGCCATGCACAAGAGATCCTATATTGTTCTATTGATATATAATATCCAGAAGAGATATAGAGCTAAAAAGCTGATGAGTGATTGCCAGGATTGGAGAGGACTGCTTAACTGGCAAGTAATTTCCTTTTGAAATTACTGCGTAGTTTTGGAAATAGAGGTGATGGGTTACTGCATGTGAATGTATTAATGCCACTGAACTTTTCATTTTAAAATGGTTGATTTTATATTGTGTGAATTCTACCTCAATAATAAGAAAACAGGGGTTGTATTGGTCCAATCACCACAGCTTATTGAACACTGTTCTAGACCACAGGTGACTTGCTCTAACAAATACCTTTCTAGGTGACATGAATATTCTTACTTTTAACTATCATTCTAACTAGGCCATAACAAAATTAAATGCTTTTTTTTTTTTTTTACATTCAATGTAATTACAGCTTCAGGTAACCATATAGCCTCTGGCTGCACAGGGATTCACACACATACTCACTCACATACAGACACATCTACACAATACCTCTTTGCTGAAATACTGAGAACACACACAGAGAAATGAGTCCATGAATCCAAGACATGAGAAATCTAGAAAGTGAATGCTTAAGTAAGACAAAATCAAAAAACATGAATTTCAAGAAGCCCATTAACCTTTTAGAAAAGTGGACACAGACGATGTACTTCACAGCACTAATGACCTGGTAAGAGTTATAGTTTGACTTACATGAGCCCACAAGAATTCCAACAGCTAGCCAAGATGACATTCTAGGGTTTGTCATGAGGATCTACAGAGACAGCCTGGGTAAGAGTGTCCATTCCACACCTTCTTCCAGACGGCATTCGCATACAGCTGGGAGACTGTCCCTACTCCGCCTTCTCTTTCGTTCTCCTCATCTGCTCAATAACCATGCTCTAATGTCTCGTTAGCCTCTCCTGAAGCTACCACATTCCTCGCCCTGGTTGCTATTGTCTAAGTTCAGTATAATTATCTCTCAGTTAGACTGTCGCAAGAGCCATATCTCCAATCCTCACTCCAATTCTGTCCCATCCAGATACCAATTTGTCATTTATAATATAATACTTGAGAATCAAGTTTCTGGGTCACAATACCTGATTCAGTTCTCACTCCACTTTGTTTTTTGGTTGTAGAGTGTGTGTGTGTGGGGGGGGGGATGTAGGTCAGAAGTTCAGGGCCAGTGAAGTGAGAGGATTCACAGGAGACAGAATAGGAAGCAAAACAAGCAAATCTACTGAAATACACTGCCAAGAGGAGTAGCAAGTGAAACAGGAAACATCTGCTACCCCATGTTGGTTAGCTCCTTGGCTGGGGCTCAAACTCAGACCATAATAGTAATAGTGCTGAGACTTATCCCCTAGGCCACCAATGAGGCCCATATTTCGTGTGGGTTGAGTTCTAAGCCCATAAAGTCATACATAAAGACCTAACCCTCAGTACCTCAAAATATAATAATTGCATCTTTAAAGAGATAATTAAACTGAAAAGAGTCCATTAGGGTAGGCCCTAATCCAACCTGACTAGTTGCACCCTTGCTAGGAGAGAGAATTTGGACACAGACATGCACTGAGACATCTCATGTGAGACACAAAAGATGACCACCTCTAAGATAAGGAGAGAGGTCTCAGCAGAGTCCAGCCCTTCTAACCTTCATCTTGGATTTCCAGTTTTCATAATTGTGGGAAATTAAATTTCCATTGCATTAGCTCACAGGCTGTGGTATTGGGGGATGTCGGCCTTAGCAAGTTAATATACTTCTCTGAAGTCACAGATTTTGACATTGAAAAATGGAGACATATTGTTGAAAATGAACTTACCAGTTCAAAAATACCCGATACTGAATTTAAAAGGTAACATTATGCACATATTTGGGGGGCCCTAATCTACCTCTGCCTAAGTAACTTAGTCAACATTTATCTGGGATACGGTTGAGTGTAACTGTTATGTGTGCTGCTGAGGTAACAAGACAAGGGGGTGACAGGCACTCTCTAACCGAGGATGAGGGAAACAGAGGGCACACCTGGGGGTCACACTCATCAGGAGCACAGAGAAGGGCCTCCAAAGATAGGCATTCATTGCTGTCAGGCACATTCTTGGCATTTCATTTGAGAAAAATGCCTGATGGCCAAAATGTCAAGAACGTGCTCATAAAGAACAAATTCCTTAGAGTTACTGAACACATCCATTTTTGTCAAAAAAAAAAAAAACTGGCAGTCACCCCTTTGAAGCTTACATAGACATATTGTTTGCACACCAGAGTTTCTTCTGTTAAACAGTACATTTTTCCCTCTTGCC
The DNA here is from genome assembly GCF_000260355.1 of Condylura cristata. Lineage (NCBI taxonomy): Eukaryota > Metazoa > Chordata > Mammalia > Eulipotyphla > Talpidae > Condylura > Condylura cristata. The sequence continues at coordinate 66,090,448 of NW_004567107.1, read as the reverse complement.
ATGATTTTGAAATGTACAGTTATCCATTGGAAATTTTGTCTTGAATTCTGGCACCTTGACACACACCGTGAGGCTTTGTCAAGCTCTTAATAGGAGCACTGTGTAAAAAGGAAGGCAAGGTCCTCCCTGGAGGCACAGGGTTAATGTCTCAGTGCTATCAGATTATCACCAGCCACTACAGCATGAGTTCGATCCCTGACCATAGCACTAACCCACATATGCTGCTCCCCTCAGCATTATATTTGAGTCAGTCTGCCTGTTCTGCTCCCCACTCTGTCTCTGGTAAATCCTTTCACCCCCTGCAACTCTGACATACACCCCCATTTTTGTATGCATAAGTAAATAAAAGTAAATCTTTTTTTTTTTTTTAAAGGGGAAGGCAAGGCTCCATGGCTGAAGATACAGAGTCAGTAAACCATTCACTCACTTATTCATTCATTCAACAAATATTGAAAAAATTACTTTATAGTACAGGTCAGGACCTATGCTGAGATTCCAGTGATGAATCAGACACAATCCCTAAGGCTCTCTAGGGAAAGTCTACCATCGTATGAACAGTTATAGAGGGTAAAAGGTAGTAGAATAAAATTAAAGATGGAGTACTGTGGAAGCAAAAATGACAGGCACCTATTTCAGTAGAGGAGGGTAGAGAAAGACCCCAAAAAATGATGACGTCTAAACTGCACAGGAGTAGCTCAGGAGGTGCAAGTAAGTGAATTGTCAGATTTTCCTCAGCTATTCAGTGTAGAATAGACAGTGTGGGTCTTGGCTCTGAGAATGGACTGTCTGGTTATGGCTCATGATCTGCTCCTCACTAGCTGTGTGGCCTTGGTGTGTTCAATTAAACTACTCATGCCTCACTCTCCTCTTTTGTGAAGTGGGGACTATTCAATGAGTTCATATGTACTAATAGAATATAGATGCACACATAAACATATATGAAAAAAAAATATATATATATAGGGAAGAGTACCAGATACATCATTAGTATCTCAGAACTTTTGACATAGGCTGCTGATATGATCAGCTTCAAACATCTTTGGGAAGCATTTTGAGTACAAATTGTAAATGCCTGACAAAAATTAATAAAATGTAGTTGCTCTAAAAATGAAGAATCTAATTTTCTTTTTTAATAAAGCACTGGTCCAGACAAAATTGATTCAGGACCCCATGGAAAACACACTATATGCATTATATTTACTTTGGAAACAAAACTGTACTAGTATTTTAATCTTACGCATGAATTCCTTCTATTCTAAATTCTGCAATTTACATTGCTGCAAAACTTGTGTTGACCAACCCTTGAATTTCACTATTTGTGGAAGATTTGGGCCTCTGTGAAGAATTGTAGTCTAACAAGTCAAAAGAAGAGAATACTATCTCAATCTTAACATTACCAGGTGAGGAGTCATTCCTTATGATCAACATGGGTGCAGACATCAGACTGTGTTAGCAAAAGCTATTGATCCTGACATTTGTTTCAAAAACTATTTCTCTGTCTGTCAAATAAAAAAATATATATCAAGACAGTTTAAGGGTAAATAACTGTAAATAACTATTGTGGCGGCTTGGGCCTTCTTTGCACTGGACATGTTTGATTCCCGATTCCAAATTCATGTTTGGGGTCACATGCTCTGTCTGCTTCTTGGAGTCTCTTTTGGGGAACTTGACTTGTAGTTAATATAATGTGCCCAGGTTCTGCTCACGGTGACCCTAGTAAATTGGCCAATGTCATGTTGCCTGGATTCTCAAGCTGGGGGAAGTTGTAAAAGATGTGTGAGCCTAAGGACAACACGTAACCTCAAGCCACAATCTCATTTCCAGTATTAGCCACAATTTGCAGAGCACTTACATTTCGTGCAATGCCTGCTCAGAAACCCAGGTGAAAAGCAAAAGCAAACCGATTACCACCTTTAAATGGCTGGATCATATTTTCAGTAAAAACACTGGAGTTTTCAATGACTCCTAAATCATCTACCTCTCCACTTTCCAGCCCCTTTTCAAAATATTTTGGTTTTAGAGTTTATGCCTTTGTTTGTATTGTTGTTATTATGACTATTGATCAAGTAAGAGGTATTTTTTTGAACTCCAACTCTTTGCGACGAAAGTTTTAGCACATCCAGAGGTAAGGCTGTGTGCAAATTAACTTTGAAAGTATTAAAATATACTAAAATTGTACTTTTTTTTTTACCACAGTTACATCAATTCCATGATGCGGCATGAAAAAGGGAAGAGGTCAGGTTTGAAATGAGCTTTGAAGGATAGATAATATATGCACTTCTCAGGGGTAGTAAGCCAAGACTTAGAGCTAGAGAAAGGGACTGAGAGCTGGAACTAGAAACGCCAATAGCAAAGATCAAAGCCAGGAAAGAGCGTGGCACATTTTTCGGGAGTTGGAAACCAAGCTAGAACCAAGCAAGTAAAGAAAGCTTAACTTGACTCTCCCATGTTCGTACATATATTAAAATGTCCTCCCTATAACCCTACATACAACTCAATGATTGACATCCTCAAATAATGACAATCGTTTTTCCAGGAGCCAATGACTAGAATGTGAATTGCATAATTATAGCACAGCATTGCTAACGAAAAAGCAATAAATGTTTGTGCAGTTATACCTGCTGCTTCCAAAGGATATTTAAAATGGTTTGCTAAGATAGTTCATTGTATAAAGTGCAATGAAAGAGAATGATGCAGAATTAGATAAGAGAAATACAATGAGAAAACATATATATTAAGTGGAGTCAGAAATAAGCTTAGTACTAATTATATGTCACCTGAGGCCATAAATTTATCTTCTGACAGCATGGAATGAGGAACCTAATGGTTAGGAGAAAGTGGTCATTTAATCCATCATAATCACGTGTATCATTAGAAGCTTTAGGAATTGTCTATGTCCAGCCCTGTCATTCAAGATGTGGCAGGTGGGAAGCCAGAGCCCATGAGTACATGCAGGGAGTTAGTTAGGGCAGAACAAAAGTGAACTTTCGGAAGGTCTCTCAGAGAGGAGATTAAAAATCCAAAATAACCAATGAATAGCAATCTTCTTCCAGTGGATTTGCAACCTTCTTTGAGAACAATCCGATTTACTCGGTAAAAGCTGCTATGAGGTGTGAATTAAGGAGTATTGTTAAATTCTTAATTAGATTACCATAATTGTTGCTATGCTCAACTACAAAACCTGAAGGAATGTTTGAAAATCCACGTGGTCTTTAAGTGATGGTGTGTTTCTTGTAAGTCAGCATCAGCAGTAAAGTGGATCTGCTGACGTCATCAACTCCAGTGCGTCTCAGCCAGGTCTATTTCCTGATACTTTGACACAGGATTTTCTGTTTGGATTTTCATTCTAGGGAGTGTCCTAAGCATTTATCTTACCCTGGTGGAAAAATGTGTTTTTGCTAAAATTGTAATTTATACCTTGGTTCTACTTCACACATAACAAAATGGTGACTCCCTAGGAAAGAATATATTAAGTAATTTTGTTGTAATGAGAGAATAAAAGAATAATAAACATTGTGAATTCAGCACTTAGAATACTTGCTAGAGACAGTGATGCAACTGGGACACTTTCCAAAAATGGACAAGAAAGAACTGTGACCTCATGCCCATGTAATGAAGATAATGACTAAGCAGAATCAACAAGGTGACCTTCAAAAGACTTGAAGTTTGGAAGGTGGAGGTGAAGCAACAACTGAAGTGGAGTCCCATGGCACAACCACAAGTCCTGAACATTTTTTCCAGTGGCCACAGGCAGCAGTGCCTGGAGGCTTAGTGGCAGCAGAGGCCCCTCACCCTACCTCCCAACATGTGCAGCCTAGGCCATAACCATTGCTCCCCACTCTGAAAGCCCCAGCCAGGTCACCAGCAGGAGTTTCCCTACAGAGGAAGGCTACAGGATGGCTACATGGAGGCCCACCTCAGTGGGCTGGCTTTGATGGCCTAGCCAGGTTTTGTTAAAGGGAAGGATGTCCCAAAGGAACTCTGCAGAATCTTGTGGACTCCACCACCTACTCCAGTGATTGGAAACTACAATTCCCAGCAGTACCAGGGAGAAAACTGTGAGGACCCAAGGGCAGAGATAAGCAGGAATTTCTCTCTCTCTCTCTCTCTGTCTCTCTCCCTCTCGCTCACTTTCGAAACGACTCTCTGGACTGTGCCTTCAGTATAACTAAATTTTAAGTGTGTGGGTGAAGCGCCCAGCTTCAGAAGCATGCTGCTTGCTGGCAGAGGATGGCAGCAGATGGCCAGCATTTTACCACCCACCAACAGGGCCCCACTGGGGCTCTAGCTGCAGGCAGAATCCAGCAGTGACAGTTGGCAGCAGTGTTTCCCCTGCCATGCCACTTCAGAGCATGAAGCCCCTAGGGCTGCAGAAGTAATGTTGCCCTGTGCCTGGTTCAGGGGTGCAGGAAGGAGCATGGGGCCCCAGTGGATGAGCTCAGGGTTGCAGCTAGAGGCAGTAGAGAGGCCTATGGAGTCCCCAATCAATGCGGCAGGCTCCCAACCAACCCCACTCTGCTGCAGCTCGGAACCTTCCCAGTGATGCTGCAGTACTGCCCACCCCACACCCCCTTGTATTGTTCCACCCAGCCCCCTCCACCCCTACAGGTATACCAGATGCAGAATGCCTCACAGCCCTCTGAGGCCCGCTCGGAGCCCAGCAGCCCATGAGCTACTTTAAGGTCAAGGAAGTTCTGGTCTGTGTAAGCACCATGTTTCCTCTTTTATACTTTGGTGCCTGCACCATGGAATGGAATAATCCAGTGCAAGCTAAATGACCCACTCTGTTTCAATCCCAGCTCATTTGTTAATTATGTGGATCAAAAATCAAGAATGAGCTGATTGATGCCAAATTGTCCAGTTAGTCACTTAGGATTGAAATGGGCCAATCAGGTTTATAGGGTGGGGGACCCTGAAATGGGATATAAGGTAGGGCATAAGCCAACTTGGAGATTCTGTTCCTGGCCCTCTGAGAAAAGGAGCAACCAGCAGTTGATCTCTGAAGAAAGAAGAGAAGCCGAAGATCCTCACAGAGACCAAGCCACTGCCCCCACTCCAACCAACCCTGGCCCTGCCATCACCAGAAGGAGTACCATGGCCTGGGCCTAGTGTCTCAATAACTGTTATTGGTATAGGCCAACAACTCAGACAGAGCTGTTAAAGCTGGTATATCTGACACCACTTCCGGGTGACCAATGGTCACCGACATGACTGGCCAGTGCTGTCCAGCACTGGTGACAGGTAACTGGCCCTTTGTGTTTAGGTCACCTCTAAGCGCTGTCCACGCCACTGCCAATTTTGTTGGCAACTTTGTTACCTCCACTGTGGTCCAGCCCCAAGTCTTAGGCTGTCCAGCTTGGCCTTCAGACTGTTGCTATGGGCTGTTGCAGTGTCATTTCAGCGGCCCCACCTAAGAGCACCCCTAGCTGTTCTGTGAGTTGGGTCCTGGCACACTGTTTGCCAGTGTTCCACCATCTGCAGGTCCCCGTTGCTGGGACAGTACTGTCTGTAATGAGAGGCCTTTTGTTGGGTCTTTGGACACTGTGGATAGCTGGCCACGTGCTGCCTTAGAAGCTCTTGTTTCCCTTGTTTGTTAAATAAAGGCCATCATTGTTGCTCCCTGAGCCTGAGTGCCTGGCAATTGTGCATGTGGTGGGAGCCCATAGAGAGTGACCTGTCCTGTGATCCTGTCTACAGTAGCACATAGCACCTGTTTCACAGCCACATGATTCCCATGCACACTGTCCATGTCAGGCTAGCTCACATCACTGACATAAGGCTGCAGCTACTTCTTCCCCAGATTCTGCTTTCCTTCTCCGACTCTGGGTCAAATGTGTGCTTTGCTCAAGGTGGCCCACATCACTGAGGCTAGAAGAGGTGAGAGATACTCAGAGGTCAGAGCTGTGGTCCATCCTTAGGGTTTCTACTCTTATTTGGGTCACAGATTGTCCCTGTTGTTGGCATTTTCACCTACCTCCCTTTCTGGCATCATCAACATCAGACACAAGACCAGTAAGCCAGCAACCAGAACTGTAGTCAGATCCTCTAAAACTCACCCTCGTATTTCCCTCTGTTTGCATGATAGAACACTGCTCTCACTGGAATCCACAGACTTACTCTTCTAACACTTGACAGAGATACTATAATTGTGTGATTATTTTTAATTGAAGAAAGGATTATAACATTGTTAAGAAATATTTGAAACAATGAAAACAAATCCCTAACCCATAATTATTTCTCTCCAACATATAATTTCTTCTCTGCTAACCCATAATTTCTGTTCTTTGTGCCAAATGTTTTGTGTACAATTGCGCATGAGGCATTTTAGACTTTGTTTTAGTCAGTTTGGGCTGCCAAAGCAAAATATCACAGACTGAATGGGTTATAAACAAGAGAAATTTATTTCATATTGCTACAGATTGGGTGTCAACATGGTTGGGCTTGGGTGAGAATCCTCTTCTGAATTGTGATCTGCATAACTATCTATGCTCTCACATAGTGAGAGCTGTAGGGGACCTCTTTAAAAGGCCACCAATCCCAATTATGAGGGCTTCCCCTCAAGTCCTAATCACCTCCCAAAAGCCCCTCCTTGAACTTTAGGTTTTCAACATATGAATTTTAGGACTCATATTTTTTTTATTAATGAAGTACTTTTTTTTTATATTTTGACAATATAGGATTTCTCCATTTAAGTGTGATCATTGTAGCACTCCCACCATCAAAGCAACCATAGTCCTCCACCATAATCTGTTGTGCATTTGCCCAGCCTCCACCTTCACCCCACTCCCTCTCCCAGTTTCTCCCCCACCACATTTTGATGACATATCTATGGTCAGTTTTCAAGGATTGGTTTCATAAGTTTGTTTTCATTTGACCCTTCGTTTGGTCTCTATAGACCACATGTAAGTGAGACCATCAGTTATCTCCTTCTGGCTTATTTCATTTAGCATAATTCCTTCAAACTCCATTTTGCCACAGATGGCATAAGTTTATCTTTTTTGATCATGAACTCATAAGTTTTAATAAAGATTTTATTGTAGAAAGTTATTCATCACTGATAACCCTGAGTAAAATTTTTTAAATGACCAGGGTAATCATAATGTAATCATATATTTTATGTGGCTATATATCAACATTTACAGCTGTATTTCATTAGCTTCATTAGACAGTTTATACAGGAAGTTTAATGTGTTAAAGCACATTTTGGTTTATAAGATTATACATAGAATTTCCTGGAAGATTACTTTTTGTTGTTTTTTAGATTTGGATTAGTTTTGTTTTGTATTTTTTTTTTAATTAGAAATGCTTTGTTTATTTATTTATTTACTGGTACAATGTATGCTTTTTTATCTTGGCAGTAATTGCTTGGGTTTCCCACCACTACTTCACCCATGTATCATCACCATAGTCCTGTGTGCTCTTCCCACCCAAGTTTTGATCCTATTCCCCTCTGCCCCCTCCCCCGCCCATAGAATTCACTGATTTACAGTTGTTTGTTGATTTTAGTTTTTATTACAATTACTTTTTTTTTTTAAAGATTTATTTATTTATTCATATAGAACTGGGGTACAGGCCAGAGATGCGGAGGGTGAGAGGATTCACCAGAGACAGAGTGGGGTGCAGAACAGGCAGATCGACGAAGCACACTGCTGAGGCGAGCAGCGGTCGGGTCAGGAGAGGTCTGCCACGCCATGTGGTCTCCTCCGGGGGCAGGCGGGAATCGAACCCATGCGGAAGTGGCCTAAGCTTCTCAGTGCAGTGCTCCAACCCGCTGCGCCACCAGGGAGGGCCTACAATTACTTTTTTTTCCCCCTGATAACTTAACACTCCTGCTATGGGTGAAACCATCCAGTATTTTTTTTATCTGGCTTATTTCACTAAATATTATCCCTTCCAGCTCCATCCATGTTGCCACAAATGGCATGAGTTTATTTTTTGATTGCTGAGTAATATTCCATTGTTTATATGTACCACATCTTCTTGATTTCTGGAAGATTATTTTTTATGCTCTGATCTGACCAAATGACAAAATCATACTCTGTTGCTTATGCTTTCTGTCCCCCAGATTTCTATTTCCAAATACCATTTCCCTTTAACAGCAATCAGTTATCCTGGAGAAATGTGTCCTGCACAAGAAATAGATAGAGCTTCTTCCACACCAGTGATCTGGGAAGCTACTGAAACTACTAAATTGTTTCAAAGGAAAACAGCAACTAAATTGAAGTGACTCCTGCTGGCGAAAAATAAAACAATTTAAACACCAAAAAGAATAAAAAGGCCAAGGATATCAGAATTGCTACCTCAAAACATTCCACTTTCACATAAGGGTTATTTTGAACTGAAGGCAACTAAGACATGCTATGTGGAACTATCTCCCTACCCTGCCTGATCTGTAGAAAAGCAGGATGAAGACTTCCTCTTGTGAAGTTGTCCTTCTAACTCAAACCAAGAAGAGACGAACCACCTATATTCCTGGAATAGGAGATAGTGCTAATATGGGTCTACATAAATAAACCCTACCAGAATAAACTTAATCTTTTACATTTTCTTTTTATATACTTACAATCCCACAATTTACTATACCTAGGATGCCAAAAGCTTTTATCTTTTTCTTTACCTTGCCACTTCCTCAAAATTACTGTCCTTTGCTAAAGCTCTGTGTGGGTGCATGTGTGAGAGAGAGAGAGATTTTAGGTCCACAAGACTACCTCTTTGGATATTTATGACCTTTCCCCATAAGGCCTACATATTCAAACATAATAAGCATTTTTCTCTTACTAATCTGGCTTTTTTTTTTTTTTTTGACTAAAAGAGTTCTAATATGCACACACAAATAGTCAGTAGTGTCTGCTGTGGGCTATCAAGCAAACTCTGGAGCATTAGTAGCTCCAAAATATATATCTATTGCCTATTGGTAAAGAAGTTGTTGAGCTTTTCTGAAGGATGGCTCCATTCTCTGCTCCCTCCCCTGCTTTTTGAAATGTCAACTTTTTAAAGCCCTTCAGTAAACTCCATGGCTTCAGGCAGTTTCAATCCGTTCAAATTCCTAAGGACACTTAAAAGTAATCGCTTCATTTAAAGAAGTCTTTCTTGAGAATTCTAGAGAGGATAAGTGAGAAAGAAGGCTCAAGATCGTGACCCCCTACTTGCTAGAGCACCTGGACAGAATTTTCCTATGAGTTCACTAATAGGGAGTTTATATTGGTAACTTCTTAAAGATAAATCAAGTTATAATTTAAAGGCAAGCATTTGTACACTGGAAGAAAGGCAAGACAGCAACTGCTAGAATAATCCACCAGCTACATCGTGATAGACAAGTCTCTGTGAATCCCAAAACCCACATATTTGTACAGCTCTGGACACATAATTCAAATCAAACATTTATAATTCCTTACTGGCTCAAAAAGATGTAACATAAAACCTTTGAAATAAAGGGTTTAAATCAGTTTGATCCTAGAAACAGGGATGAAAGAAAATTTCTAAAGTGAAAATGATTTTCTATGTTTGTGACTTATGGAAGGATACATTACCTAAACAACTTCACAAACAGCTTTTCTAAAAAAGAAAACACAATTAATTTATTTGCTGCTTTTCAGTGTCTTCCAGTTTAGGCCCCCAATGATACTGGCTATAAATCGTGTCCTATTTTCCATGTATAGTCTATTTAGAAAAAAAGTATTATCTTCTTCTCCAATGCTTTGGACACATAAAGAATAGGAAGTTAAACTTAAACAAAAGTTTTCAAAAGTCTGTCTCTTTTTTTATTTTTCATAAAACTTAAGAAACTGACTCCCAAAAGTGATCCTTTGTAAATTTCTAATTCCGTAAATACTTCTCATGAGACAAATATCTGACTGTAAAATTAAACAAAGGTAATAAGCTGAATTCAATAGTTTATTCCTCATATCTAATTCTATTCTGAATATATTCAAATCAGAGGAAAGTGGAGTTAATTATGTTTATAAAGAACTATTCAAAAAACACTGCCAGCTAGCTAGCTAGTTACAGATGTTCCCACACCTGTTGATTGTATCCCCAATCCAGCACCATCCCCTGTACAGGAAATTCCTAGTAGTTCTCTCTCATTTCCTTCCTATAGTCAGAAATATGTCGCATGATGACATGATCAAGTACAACTGCATTTGCTCCTCTAGAATTACTATGCAAGGGAAAACTGTTCCCAACCTGTGAGCTCATAAACATCTGTGAGGTGAGTGAGGGACCAGAGCCACCAAAATATCTTCCCCGGAAGGTGAGTCACAGGCCTCTCTGTGAGACACTTGAATTTCAAGGTTGGAATAAGGAGAACTGAGCACAGTTTAACATCCAGTAATAATTCTCCATCAGAGTTTGTAGGAAATCACTGCAATGAAATGAATATGGTGAATTTTTTCCCTCAAACTTAAAATGAAGCAATGTTCAAGTCTAGAAATACACCTGGGACAAAAGTTAATTCTGTATTTATTTGTGTGTTGAATCGATTCTATAAACCTCAATAAAAATGTTAAAAATCCACCAATTAAGGCATGTGCCTCTATCTCAAAAGAAGCAAATACAAAGAAACCAGCAAATTGTATCACACTGGCAATCAACTGAGCAGAACTATACACCGGAAAAGGGTTTCTAGGCAAAATGACCAGGGTTTGTGGCGGGGAGTTGGGGAGGGGGGTGAAGAGGGTGGATTATTGTGGGGAAGGAGTGGGGTGTTAAAAGGAACTGTGCTAATCAGAGAAAAGTGTTACTTGATTTTTGCAGTCATGAAATGAAAAATGGTTTTTAACTGATGAGACAGACAAGAAGCATACTAGTTAGGGGTGTAGATTGTTTGTTTTCCCTCTTGTAAATATGTAACTAGCTAACTAGTTAATTCAGCCTTACATTTCAGTATGTAAGGAGACCCACTTGGTAGAGGTAACAGCTTTCCATAAGCCGAGATTGATCAACTCTCCCTGAAGAGTAGCCCCCTATAAGTATGATCCTTTTTATCACACAAGAGACTGATTAATTAGGGTAGATGGTTAAGCAAAACTGGAAAGACAAAGGCTTCCCTGTGACCATGGGAATGGTACTTAACTTTTCTGAGTCTTAATATCCTTGCATTTAAATTATAAGGTTGTTGCAAAAAGTAAGAAGTTACTACATGGAAAACTCTTAGGAGAGTGGCCCATGCAGAAAAGGAAAGAAGCTATAACTACTATGATTATTTTCTTATAAAATATTAAGGCTGGCCCTCCCTGGTGGCGCAGCGGGTTAAAGCACAGTAATGAGAAGCTAAAGCCACTTCTGCATGAGTTCGATTCCCACTTGCCCTGGAGATGACCACATGGCGTGTCAGACCTCTCCTGACCCGCCTGCTGCTCCCCTCAGCTGTGTACTTCATCGATCTGCCTGTTCTGCTCCCCACTTTGTCTCTAGTGAATCCTCTCCATCTATAAGTATAAATAAATAAATCTTTAAAAAAAAATTAAGGCTGAATTTTCTTCTTTTGTGTGAGCCCAATGCTTGAAAAGAATGAACAGACTAGACTAGGCATTAGAAATTGAGGAAGAAAAAGTAGTTAAGATTAAAAACAGCAGCCTCCCTAGTGGTCTAGGGGTTAAGTCTCAGTGCTATCTCCTATATTGCCTGAGTTCAATCCCTGGCCAGGGAGGTGACCCACATGGTGCAACAGACCTCTCCTGTCTCCCTGCTGCTCCCCTCAGCGGTGTATTTCAGTCCATCTACCTATTCTGCTCCCCACTCTGTCTCTAGTGAATTCTCTCATTCCCTCCTCCATATCTTTGGCCTGCACCCCAGTCCTTTTACACAAAAATAAAAAAAAATGAAAATTATTTAAAAATTTAAAAAATCATTTAGTAGTAGAATTTAGTAACTCTTAACCTGATCAAAGCAAAAAATGTCCTTGAGACACCTAAGGAAGGGTGAAAAGTAAAGGAATGGGGTTTTGTTGAAGACTGACTTGATTAACATTAAGAAACTTAACATGATTTAGAGTCTACATTTTAAATGCTTGAAGCAGGTAGGTGTGGTAAGTAGGCACCATGCACATGTTTCCCAGCAGATGAGGTGCCATCTTTGTAGGTAAATCTATATTGCTGTACCCTACCCCGAAAACAGTTCCTCTTGGGTGACACTGAGGTTTTAGGAGGAAAGACAAATATTCCTGAGTCGGCAGAGGAAAACACATGCCTAACAATGCAAATGTGTGCCCTCCCTGGTAGCACAGCGGGTTGGAGTGCTGCACTGAAAAGCCAAGCCAAGCCTTGGATGCCTCAGTGCAAGTTCCATCCCCGCCTGCACCCAAGGTGACCCACATGACGCAGGAGACCTCCCCTGTCTGTCCTGCTGCTCCCCTCAGCAGTGTGCTTCATCAATCTGCCTATTCTGCTTCCCACTCTGTCTCTGGTGAAGCCCCTCACCACCCCTGCACCTCTGGCCTGTACCCAATCTCTGTATGCATAAATAAATAAAATCTTAAAAAATAAACTGTAGGAAAACACAGGCACCTGGAAGTTCAGCAGGCTGCAGGAGCCGCTTTGCCCTGCACTAAACCCAGGAGGTGAAGGGAGATGGCTCAGCTCAGTTAGTGGAGCCCAGGCTGCGGAAAGACTGCAAATCTGACCCGCAACTCCTGGGTAAGGGAAAAACCGTTGAAACTGCAGACCCGATCTGGAGCACCTGGGTGCCGTGCAAAGCCGCTGATCAGCTCAACCAGTTCAGGAACCAGCAAGATGGCAGCAGAAAAAAGATGCCAAAACTACTACATCCAAACTCATGGGATTATATAAAAACGGACTATAGACTTACATGCTATGAGTTTCAACCCAAATGAGAACGCCTTGGACTCACTAGAAGGAAAATAACCGAGGGAGAACAGGCGGTTGGGGAGTTCCCATAAGGAAAGCAGCACAGGCAGGATTAGCTGAACCCTACAACTCTGATTGGAGAATTCCAGCGGCTTCCAACTCCCTGGGCTCCTTTAAAAATTTAGGCTCCCAGAGAAGGCTTTCGACAAAGTTCAACACCCATTTATGTTTAAGGCCCTTGAAATCCTC
>NW_004567107.1:66056065-66075373 GCF_000260355.1 Condylura cristata | reverse complement strand
GGGGGGGTGGGAAGGGAAGTGCACGGGATTATGGTGGCACACGGGTGACTTGGTGATGGGAAACCCGCTGGGATTATCATTGAGATGGGGGAAAAATGTACAAAATGATGTAAAAATAAACTGTTATTTTTAAAATGCCTAATAAAGATGGGTGCTTGCACATAAAAAAAATAAAAATAAATAAACTGCAAATGTGTACCAATGGCATCCCTCAGCTTGTGACCCTCCTCAGAAATCTGCTCTGCCTTGGAGGAGGTGCTGAGTGGGTTGGTGTTAGTGTAGTTGCTGAATCAGTCCAGGGGGATCAGAAGCTAAGTAAACTTCCTCCGCAACAATAAAGACCTGCTAAACAAAGGATTATCCCCAAGTGGGGAAAAAAAGAGGTTGTCTTTGCTGTCACTCATCATTCCCTTCAGGGAAAAACCTGGGGAAAGCCAGCCTCAGACTCTTACTAATAGAGCAGCTTTCCCAAATCTGATTATGAGCCCTTTGGGCTTTGAAAATTATAGCAGTTTATGAAAAGTAACCACAGAGTCCTCTGTGGGTGTGGATAGAGCCCTGCGGGAGCATCCTTGGAAGGGAAGACATTCGAGCCCAGGCCTCCAGGTCCATCTAGTTGCCAACAACAGAAAAAAAAATTTTTCAAAGCTTTCTATCAACACAGAGTCTGCAGTTCTGACCTAACAAACACACAATAAACTAAATTCTTTCTGTTGTTTTCTTTTGCTTTGTTTCACTAGCGTAGATGTGTGTGGTTAATACATAATAAAATCTCTTCTATAATTACCAAGGCCTCAAACACAATATAAAACAGCGCAAACCAAGGATAATGTGCATCTCTGCTCATAACATCATCCTAAAGAAAAGGCAAGGTGTAAATTTTGTTTAATCACAAATCACCCCTCCGAGCCAGAAGCTGCATAAAGAAGATGCTGATGGCAGCTCCATTCTGCTCCTGGAAATCAATCCTGGTGCTATTTCTTCTAAGACAAACAGTCCAGGCATTTGCCCATCCGTCAGAAATGACATGGAAGTGGAGACTGAGTTGGGAAGGTATCTAATAATCTCTGAATCAACTCTGAACAAAATATTTTAAGAAGCCTCTTTACAACAGGTGCCACAGAGCTGAGAAAAAAAAACACTGGGTCAGATCAAGGGTCATAATGATTACCGGAATTCCCTGGAGGACTTGCACAAACAGGTTGTTGGGCTGCACTCTTAGATTTTCTCATTTAGTAGACTTGGGCCTTCAAAGAATTTGCATTTCTAACAAGCTTGTAGGCTGTTGGCCTGAGGACCACATTTGAGAACCACTAGGTCGCTAAAAGACCCATGATTCTAATCCCTGGGACCCTTGGGAATTCCCTTGCATGGTAAAGTTCTTACAAGTGTGATTAAATTAAAGATCTTGAGAAAGGGAATTGTTCCGGATTATCCAGTGGACCCTGCTATTGACTGAATGCTTATGTTCCCCCTTTCAAAAAAAAATTCCTATTTTGAAACCCTAACCTCTAGCAGGATCTTAGGGTCAGATGAGGTCATAAGGGTGCAGTGCCCATGATGAAATTTGTGTTCTCGTTAGAGAGAAAGAAGGAAGAGCTCACTTTCTTTCTGCTATGGAAAGACACAGTAAGAAGGCTTCCTTCCCTGGTGACATAGCGGGTTAAAGCGCAGTACTGCAAGCTGGCCATAGAGGCTTCAATGTGAGTTCGATCCCCGGCCCCAGAGGTGATCCACATGGTGCGGCAGACCTCTCCTGACCTGCCCGCTGCTCCCCTCAGCATTGTACTTAGTCAATCTGCCTGTTCTGCACCTCACTCTGTCTCTGGTGAATCTTCTTATCGTCCTGCACCTCTGGCCTATACCCCAGTTCTGTATGCATAAGTAAATAAAGCTTATAAATAAATAAAAGGCCTGCTGTGGCACCCCTTGGCCAGGAAGAGAGACCTCACCAAGACCCCAACCATGCTGCACACTGACCTTGGACTTTCCAACCTGCAAAACTATAAGAAAAATAGGAGTCTACTGTTTAGACCTCCACTTCTGTGCTATTTCAGTATAGCAGCCCAAACTCACTAAAACAGCCCCTAAATGCCACCACACATGTCCTTGTAAGAGGATAGCAGAAATAGGGTCAAGAAGGGCAAGATCGCAATGACGTAACCACAAACTAAAAATTGCAGGTGGTCGCCAAAACCTGAAAAAGACAAGGAATAGATTCTCCCCCAAACCTTTAGGGGAGAGCCTCAGCAGCAATGAGCCCAGAATGGTGAGGACTTGGTCACTACCTGACAGCTTCCTGAATTTTTGCCTGTTTCCAAATCATGACTAGTCATAGGAAGTCAATGAATGGATAATTTTGTAGAGTAGACTAAAAATTCATAGACAGAGGGGGGTGTCATGTAACATATTCAAGACAGAAAAAGAGGGAAGAGAGCCTTAGAAGTTCCAAAGGAGGTGAGACTTGAGTTAGAACTAGAAATAAAGAAGAGGTTAAGAAGTGACTTTTGGGGCTTCCCTGGTGGCGCAATAGGTTAAAACTCTATGAAGCTGTCCGCAGCCACTAAAGCACAAATTTGATGCCAGCCAGAGAGGTGACCCAATTGGCACAGCAGACCTCTCCTGACCTGCCTGCTGCTCCTCTCAGCAGTGTATGTCAGTCAGTCCACCAGTTGTGCTGCCCACTCTGTCTCTGGTGAAACCTCTCAGCCCCCACAACTTTGACCTGTACCCCAATTCTTGAATGCATAAATAAATCTTTATTTAAAAAATGAAGTGGCTTTCCAGGAGGGCTTTGAAATATGGTAGGCTTAGTTCAGTGTCTAACCACAAGACAGGACTAGTTGCCCAGCATAACAGAGACTCAATCACCCCAAAACATTAAAATGAAAGTTAAAATGCCAACTTTGGGGGGGGGGCTGTTTTGAATGTAAAACAAAATGCTCACCCCTATCACCAACTTGAGAGCCTGTCTCATTATAGAAGTAGGTGCAATGCATTCTTCCCTCCCTCTTCCACTCTTTAATAAAACAATAAAAACTATTTTGTAGATTCCCTCTGTACCAGGCAGTTTACTAGCATATGTCTGCTCATTGAATTCTGAGCACAGTCATGTTAGATGACACTATTTTCGTCATCAAGATTTACTAGCTGAGGAAACTTAAGTACAGAATATTTGCTTAACTTCCCACGGTCACACAGCCATTGAGTGGCTGAGATTAAGTTGGTTCCAGGTTGTCTGGCTCCGGAGTTACTCACTGTACTTACAGTGCCACTCAGACTAGTGCATCTGAGACAGTCTGGCTGATGGCTGATTTCCTAGGGTAGTTAATAATAAGGTGACTTGTCCTGCTCTGGACAGTAAATTAGAGGCTCATCTAAACACACCAGGAAGGGGCCCCGAGAAACCTCTCAAGATCCCTTGCTTAGCAAAGGCTTTTTGTCCACTTGTGTAATGAACCATGACTCCAGGAGTGGTCATTAGACAACAAATTTACTAGATAATCCAAATAAGAATTTGAATCCAGCAATAATCTAACAGATTTTCTCAGGAGACTGCTCTGCTAATTAAGAGAGAATTGTCATTTTCTTTCACCAAATAGGGCAATGATGAATACATTAATTTTTGACAAGGGTGTCTGGTTTGTGTTGTAGGTTTTGAAGTGTCAAACTTTCCCGGTTGGTCTGACTCAGAGACTGAAGTCTATACATTGTGGGAGGCAAGATATGAGGTTTGTTAAACATTATCCTAACTCTGCGTAGGATATTCTTGGTGGGGTACTAGTTGTTTTGATCTTCCTGTAACTGCTTTCTGGTCAGCAACACTCATGAAGGAATTGTTGGTTTCATTTTGTCTCAGGCTTGTGGGTTTTCTACAGCACTGCTTCCCAGAACTGGGCCAGCAGTTCTACGGAAAGATTCGAACTTCCTTCCAGGCTGTCAGATTGCGATTTCAGTTCTCATAAGCTATACAGCATCACCGACCCTCAGCCCACAGGCAGTAAAATGGGATCCATCCTTCTGGCAGGCAAGCTGGACCTTTCTTAGCAGGTGACTGCTATACTTTCAGGTCTGATGATCAGTGTGCAAAAGCTGAGGTGGGCAAAGATGGGGAAGTTACCTGCTTGACAGTCAGATCCTTGACAGGGAGCTGAATAGTCCATAACCCTGTAAAACCAGGAAGCACGGCCATGTATCTCCCTTCCACCGGGAAGAGCACAACTGAGCCCTTGCAAGGCCTGCCAGTCAGTGATGTCTACACAGCAAGCAGATGTAGATCAGGGCTCCTCATGCAGGCTGAAAACTAGGTTACTCTGATCATCTTCAGACTCCATAAAGGCAAAAGGAGGAGACTTCACCTCTGCACCACCTTGTAAACCTGATCTAGGCTAACGGCAACAGCACACCCCTCTATACGTGTTCTTCCTTATCACTGATGCTACAGAAAGAGCTAGCCCACCAGACCTGCTTTCCTGGAAATGTCAATAAAGAACAGGGGAGACAGTATTGCAATTTCTATCCCAGGTTCAACACACTGATTGGTGGGGAGAAAGATAGAAATAGCTTTTACTTACCTTGATCTAGTGCCAGATGTTCACTGGCTTCTTTGCAACATGAAATCAGTGTCCCATGGGACTTGCTACTGCATAGTTAATTCTCACAGTGAGCAAAGTAAAGACTGGAAAGTAATGTTAGCAGGCAGTTAAATGTTCATAACATGTTTTACCCTAGAGCTGATTCCTAAGATAAACCATCTCCCATCATCCCACCTGCCCCCCTAGTCAATAATCAGCAATGTAACTGTGGGCAAGTTATCCTTATCTCTGGGCAGTTTATTTCCAAAGGAGTTACCCAAACAATCTCTCAGGTGATTTCCTATGTTGAGAGTTCCTGACAGTTGAACTATCATTTTGTTGAAGAATAGGTCTCCCCAAGGTGTCCAGAATAAGCTTTTTCAATGCATGTCACTAAAGCCAATGGAGGTCCTGCAAGCTTCAAGAGAAACCATTACCATACATTAACTTCCTAGAAGAAAGAAAATTGCCCAGATGTAAGGTCACCTCAGAATAACTGTTCTATTGGAGAAACTCATCTTTATGGCCAACATCTAGAGGATCTGGTTTCATCATGACTTACCCTCTTCTTCTAACATGAATCCCCTCCCTCTGTCCCTGACAGCACAAGAGTATATCCCATTCATTAGCTTAAGAATGAGAATCTTAGTCTGTGCTATTGTTACCGCATGACCAAGGGGCATACAGAGACACCAAACAGTTAAGGGGACATGCTCTGAATGAATTTCTACCACCTGCATACACAGAGGCAAAGGAAGCACTCTCCATATGAAAGGTCATTAATAAAATTAATATGCACAGACAGAAAGGAGAAGAAAGGCTATATTCCTAATGATAGTTCCCAATAAACTACCCTTTCCCTCATGGGCAACTCTCCCTGGCACCCCCACACTGTTCTCTGGACAATGAAAAATGTCATTCAGCTGGCTCAGCATGACTAATCTTGCTCGGAGCCTTTTCTAGGATTGATTCTTTGCAGGGCCCCTTATTTTAGGGTAGGTTTCCATGAGATTTTTTTTTTCTGAAATGAGACCCACCCCAAGTAGTAATACTATGAACTAAACTGTCAGGTTTGAGTTATGGGTGACTTTCCATCTATTTCAGACATACATTTTAAAAAACATTGGAGCTCATTTTACAATTCATGTTAAATAAATGCCTGGAGAATAAGCACAAACTTTCTAGAGAGAAGTTCTATCACCACAGTGGAGCTAAATAACAGAGGATAGGTGAGCAAAGATCAGAAAGAAAGGTACAACATTTAATTTGAGGTAACACAAACTCTAAAGCAGAGAAGAGCAAAGAACATAGAAAACACAGACCACAGTTGAATCAAAGGTCATAGGGCCCTGAAGTAATCACAGCGCTGCTGCCATCCTTCAGAGACTTTGGGGTAGTTTCCAGCATTGGCCTCTCAGGTATTACCTGCCAGTTCCCCCTTCACAAGGCGCAAGACTTTGCCCTTTCACAAGGGCAAAGACTT
Source organism: Condylura cristata (assembly GCF_000260355.1). NCBI lineage: Eukaryota > Metazoa > Chordata > Mammalia > Eulipotyphla > Talpidae > Condylura > Condylura cristata. The sequence continues at coordinate 66,069,316 of NW_004567107.1, read as the reverse complement.
CCCTGAGAGTCATTTTACCCTCTAGTTCACATCACTCTTCACTTGTAACAAATGGACAAAGTCTGTCCTATGATGGAGTTCATTCATTCCTGCAGGCATGCATCATTCAGCTGTTAATCCATGACTGCATGACTGCACCAAGTGTACCAGCTTGAAGCTGAAAATATAACAATAATCAAAATACATTAGTCCCCCACGACCCTCAGTTTTAGTTCCCTGCTGTCACCAGGTAATATTAGCTACAAAAAGATATTTTGAAAGAGAGACCATATTCACTTAACTTTCATTACAGTATTTCTCTAAAATTGTCCCACTTTATTATTCTTATTGTAATCTCTTATGGCGCCTAATTTACAAATTAAACTTCATCATAGGTACAAGTGTATAAGGCAAAAATATAGAGAGAAGGTTGATACTATTCTGTGATTTCAACATCCACTTGGGGGTCTTGAATCATATTCCCTGCACAGGAGGAGGAACTATGGTAGAACGCCCCCTGGGGGTCAAAGCTTGGAACCTCCTATAGAAGCAACTCCATGAAATGTCTGTGGTAATAACCACATTGCCAGATACAGGATCTGTCTTCCCAAAAGGGTCAAACAAGCTTTTCCCACCATATCCAGTGTAGGGCTTTTCCAATTCGTGTCACAGCATTCATGGGGCTGAGGTCAATCGGCTCTAGAAGTATGGAGAAGATCCTGCCTTTGGAGAAGATCCAAGCTTTTGTCCTAATCAGAAAAGAATTCACTGTTCTCTCTTGTTATAACATAAAAGAATATAAATTTAAGTGATATCATCCAGGTGTCAGTTTATCAGTGAACATGTCGTCTCTAACTCAGAACCCCACCTTCACTCTCAGTTTAAAGATGAAATCACCTGCTCCCTGTCATGTGAACCATTCCTCTCCTTCCTTGATGCTCTGGGTCTCTCAACACAGGATTTGTCTGATTGGTCCCATTTTACTTTAAAATTTATAGTCATGTCAATTCTCCAAACATATATCACTAAAATTTGACTTCTCTTACTATTCTGTCTGCTGTTAGTTTGTGCATTTGTCCAACTTCAGAACCCAGAGAGGAGGGTGGGGGGGTGGAATTTTCCCTCAGGCTCCCCTCCCATACAGACTAATTTGATTCAAGGTCTTACTCCCACCAGAGTTAATAAAAAGCTGTGTAACCTGCTCATTCCTGCAATAACCCGTGATGTTGCTGTCCCCCATTTTTAAGGAAGTGGCTCTAGGATTGCAAACATTTAAGAGAAAACAGAAAATTTGTGCAGCTAATGATCCAGCCTGGGATGATTATTCTCAAATCCAGGGGAGTTTTGCTGTGCTCGCCCTGTTGGAAACCAGCTCTGAAGATGTAGGAGATTAGCAAACCTTTTAAGATCTCAGGACAGAAATCAAAAAGAAAGCTAGATCCTTGATCCTCCTTTTCTTTTAAAAATATTTTTCAAGAGAGACAAGAGAGAAGGGTAAACAGTTTAGGAAGAGGATTTGAATAAGGAGTCAAAGGCCTAAGGCTTGGGGTTCTGGTCTCCTCCTCCTCTTTTTACTTTTTTCTGTCTTACAATTCATTAACAGCCAAAAGAACAATAATCTAAAAATTGGGAAAAGATGTCACAAAAAATAACCCATTTTCTCCTCCTTTTTCCCATTTTTATTTCAATTTCTACTTAGTTCAGAAGCTGCACTCAAGTTATTTTGTTGTTGTTGTTTTTGTTTGATGATGAAATAATTTGACCACCACTTAATAAATCAAGATCAGAGTGCCAAGTAGAAATGAGCAAGTAGGACAGAGATGTTTTATTTTGAAAGAATAAAGGTAAATTTGATTTGGGTTTGAATATTAACTCAACAAAACTATGCAAGAGTTGTGTTGTGAAAGTCCTTGTCCTATATAAATTGGAGAAAGAAACAGACCCGTTACCAGACCGTGGGGTAGAAACCTCGCTAGGGTTTCCTGGGACTTCCGGTCTTCTCCAGAATGACACATATTGAAACATGAAGCACAAACATCAATCCCATGCCTGCTGCTCCACAGTGTCTGGTCTACTCCCATAAAATAGTGAACCACTTTATTCAAGAATTGTATTGATAAAAATTCAAGATGCCTAGTTAAATTTGAACTTCAGATAATGAACAGGTAATGTTTTAGTAAAATTGAGGTGAAAATATTGCATATTTGGGATTCCTGTACTTTTGTTTCATAAATCTGATTGTCCTTCCAGTTCTCTAACTCAAAAGGTCCTTTTTTTTAAAGATTTTTTTTTATTTATGCATACAGAACTGGGGTACAGACCAGAGGTGCAGGGGGTGAGAGGATTCACCAGACACAGAGTGGGGAGCAGAACAGGTAGATCAATGAAGTACACTGCTGAGGGGAGCAACGGGCGGGTGCGCCATGTGGTCACCTCCCTGGCTGGGAATCAAAGCTTCATAGTCTAAGTCTTAACCACTTGTGCTACCAGGCGGGCCCCAACTCAATAGGTCCTAAATATGTAACATTGCCAGATAAAATATACAATAATCAGTTTAATTTAATTTCAGATAAACAACCGGTTTTGTGTATATTTGTCAAAGGCTGCAATATTTGGGACATAAATAAGATGAAAAAATGATTTATTTGCCTTCTATCTGAAATTCAAATTTAATTGGAAATCCTATATTTTCATTTGCTACATCTGACAATATGACTTAGATGCTCTTCCCTCTAACAATTTCACAGAAGGAAAGCAAAGATAAGATGAAAATGCTGGTGCTATGGACTGAGAGGGGAAAGTCCAGCAAGAACAAGATGCTAAAAAGTATGAGGAAGAGGAGGGAAGGTGGTCAGTCTTGTTCTTTCCACTAATGCCTAAGTTTTCAAAGTCATACAAAACCAGTTGTCTTGTATCTGAACTATTTCATCTTTTCTAGTCCTAGTGTTGTTCCCTTGTTGTCTCTAAATCATGAATGCACTTACACAATACACATCAATATTATCAAAGATTGCTTCAGGGTTGAAGAGGTTGCTAATTTCAGTGATAAAGACTCCTTTTTTAAAAAAAAAGTTTATTTATTTATGCTTACAGAACTGGGGGACAGGCCAGAGGTGTGGTGGGTGAGAGGCTTCACCAGAGACAGAGTGGGGAGCAGAACAGGAAGATTGACTGAAATACACTGCTGAGGGGAGCAGCAGGCAGGTCAGGAGAGGTCTGCTGTGCCATGTGGGTCAGCTCCTGGTGGGGGATCTAACTCTTGCTGCAAGGGCTTTGGAGCGCTTCACAAAATGTTGCTTTAACCTGTTGTGCCACCAGAGAGAGTCCAATAAAGGCTTTTATCCTTATCATTTCCTTGAATTTACTTTGGGTTGTATTGGTTGGTTCTTTGATTGGTTGGTTTTTTGATGTTGTTATTGCTGCTCTTTACTCTGAGTTGTAACATGTTATGTATGTATTTTGTCCTTACCGTTAATAATTCTTTATTTAAAAATCCATCTATTTAAAATGGGTAAAATGTAAGAAATTTTTCTTATCTTCTCCTTTTGTTATTTGCTTATTTTTATGATCTAAAAAGGGCAGTCTTTTGATGGTTTTAATGCTCTCCTGCTTCATAATTCTGGAATATCTCTCATTTTCAGCAGAAGGAGTTCTCTTATGTGTCCTCCATGGCCCAGCTTATGGAGGTCCTCTTGGTGGTTTGAGTTTTCTCTGCTGAGCACCACATTGCTCACCACTACAGAACATCAGCTCTGTTTCTGTGATACCTAGATAATCCAAGTTTACCTGTGTGTTGAGTTTCTGAATGCCACGGGCAACATATGTTCCAAAGTCAGGTCATATCAGCTGTGGTAGCCTGGATTTAACACTTTGCACAACATATGAAAATAGAGTGATTAGAAGACTTTAGATAGGGGAGGGGTGATAATATTCCTTTCTCCTAGGATTTATATAAAGATAGCATCAGCAGAGACTAAATGCTCAATCTTAATGTTATTTCTAGATATTACTGTTCATTAAAGTATTGTATGGTTAATCACATAAATATTATTACAAAAAAAATGCGCAGAGTTTAGTAAATGTTAGCTTTCATTAAGCCATTGTGTTCATTTCAAATAACAAGAATGATTCTATTACACTTGCTAAAGTAGTCTTCAATATTTTTATTCACTATGTATATCAGGCTTAAGCCAGAACATTCATGTTTATTCTTTTTTGAAGGCACCCTAATAAATATAAAAATTCCCCACACCACCACAGTTTGCCTGTGCATGTATCTGCGTGTATGTGTGTGTGTGTGCATGTGTATTATAGGTAGACAGAGGTACAGTGTATCCATTGGGATGATGATGACAATACTGATGCTCACTAACACAACACCTGAGTTCTTATGTTGCTATTTTTAGAATACATATAAGTAAAAACCATAAACAAGGACAGGTACCTCTTCTGAGAAAATAAAGGAGCAAATAGAAGCAAGCTCAACCACTGTATTTTCAGGTGAATTAATTCAGCTTAATTCAGACTTTGCATCTAATTCAAAGTCAATTAGGAGCCTAGCATTTACTAAGGTATTTTGTGTGTGCCTGTTGGCCTGTTTTGGATGTTTTTTTTTTTTTTTTAAAGATTTATTTATTCGTACAGAACTGGGGTACAGGCCAGAGATGCGGAGGGTGAGAGGATTCACCAGAGACAGAGGGGAAGCAGAACAGGCAGATCCGACGAAGTACACTGCTGAGGGGAGCAGCGGGCGGGTCAGGAGAGATCTGCCTCGCCATGTGGTCACCTCCAGGGCAGGCGGGGTTCGAACTCATGCGGAAGTGGCTTTAGTTTCTCAGTGCAGTGCTTTAACCGGCTGCGCCACCTGGGAGGGCCTGTTTTGGATGGTTTTGTGTTGATTCTTGAGTTTTTACCACTGTCTGTTTTACATTCTGAGGAGGTATCTCCTTGGCCAACTCTGCAACATGATGTAACCACTAGGTAGATATGCTAATAGAGTAACATCTGCATAATCTGTGCTCTTTTGCAAGAAGTGAGATGGAGAGCATACAGTAGCCACAGAACCATGCCCCACTAGTTATTCCCAACGTGGCCACACCCATGTGCCCTGTATGCAAAAAGGGAGATGAGGAAGAGTGCCTGATGCAAAAGACACTTCTGCGTATGACTGACAAGATGCCACCATGAACTCATGAAACAAAGTCTTTCCAAATATAAAGAAATTCCTACCGGAGGTTGTGAGGGGAAAAAGAGATTTTGAATATAAGTCCTCCTTTATCCATTGTTTCCTCAGACACTAAGTACTTAGTCTGTTAAACTCAACCTGGTTTCTGCATTTTGACTTTCCCTCACTAGACAAGCCATGGTGGGGGGAGGAGGGGGTGGTTCACTAGCAATGAAATCCAGCTGAACATACCAAAGAGAGTTCAAATGTATTTTCTAAAATTATTATTCTCTGAACTCCAATAAAATTCCAATCTTGCTCAAAATGGTTGAGATACAGTAACAGTGATCATTCAAGGCTGCAGTGGGCTAATGGTAACATATGACCCACAGTATTTTAAATTTCCTAGTAGCCACATCAAGAAAAAGTGTGGACAAGCAGGTGAAGTTAATGTTAATAATATGTTTCAATTTAGCCCCATATATCAATACAGTATCATTTCAACATGTAATTACATAATTATTATAGAAGTATCAATGAGATATTTATATTCTTTTCCTCATACTAAGATTTATCAATTTAGATGGAAAAATTTTCACCAGAAATACTTTGTAGGCTCAAAAGTTTAAAATTAAAAAGGTTCATATGCTCGTTTTTCCAAACTTACATACAAGATTCCCAATAACTGAAATGTGCATTATTTTAAAATTTAATCTTACATTAAATAAAACCAAATCAAATTTAAAATATACTTTTCAGTTGCAGTGGCCACATTTCAAGAGATCAGTATTTGACCGCACAGATCAAAGGTGTAAATACAAATTTCCGACTTGCACTTGAGTAGCACCATCCATTTGTAGTTTTAGTGCCAACTTTCAGGATACTCTTTCAATATCCTGGCTAAAACCAAACCTATACCACCTGGGAAAAGGTTAAACCAACCTTTTAAAGACCGAGAAGAAAAGGAATCCATGACTTATGGCAAAGACCAGAGCAAACCTATCACTTGGGCTCCACTGACACATTCTTGGTGTTGCATTCAGGTCAGTAAGAACCACACAGGTCTCCTGGGGATACCACCTGCACATCACCTGCGGGCGGTTTTGCAACTTGTTTCTCATATTTCCTATTAGTAGGTACAAAGCAATTTACAGGGGGAGTGTTCAACAAATGCATGATGGATGAAGACATAAGTGACCGTTCAAGGCTATTTTCCAACTAATTATTTTCATGAAAAGTTGAAGGCTCTCATTTAAGAAAAATCTCCCTGCCCTATTCTTTGTGTGCCATTTTTGAAGTAGAAGAAAGACAGAGGGAGGAAGAGACTACAGACAGGTAAGCCATCAAGAATCTCTGTTCAGATGAAAGCTCAGAAATCTTCCTTCTGCCCCACCCCACCTCTCACTAGGAAGTGGTACTAGATAGACACAGCTAGGACTTAGGTTTTTGAAGGGATGAAACAGAGCACCATATCCATGACAGCAAAGGTATTTCAGGGCAGAAAAAAACAGTCTACACCAAGGACTAAACATAACCCTGAGGGAGATGCTGAAAACACTTTAAGAAGGTTGGGAAGCACTTACTTATAAATTCATATGAAAAACTGTAGATGATGCAAATTCACATGATCTCAAAAAGAAAGAGATATAAAAAACAACTCTTCTTTAAAAAGCGCAAATCACTTGGAAATTGCACCCAAAAAAATGTCAAGTTAAGTCTACTTTGAGAAGTTTGTGTGCAAAGACAGAGAAGCCATATCCCAGTACCTCTGGCTGGGATGTCAACAGAGCAAAAACCCAAACCTAGGTTAGGATTGAGAGTGGAAATGCTCAAAATTTATTTAAAAGTTTATTGTATTTTTTCCAACCAGTGCTATGCCTAGTTACTACAAATTTTGTAGCTTAAAATAGCATAAATTTATCATTTTAAATTTGTGTATTTACATTACAATGTCACTAAGTTAAAATCAAGGTGTCAGTGGGCCTATATTCCTTCAGGAAGCTCTAAGGGATCATCCATTTCCTTGTCTTTTCCAGTTTCTAGACATTTCCTGCATTCCTTGGCTTATAGCCCAATGTGGCTACATCCTCTGTCATGTTACCACTCTCTGATCTTCCTCACTCCCTCGGCTATGTCAGACTTTGGATAGATTGAGTTTACCCAGATAAGGCAAATGAATCTCTCCACTCAAGTGCCTTGATTTAATCTCACCTGCAAACTGAAATCCCGTGTTCTGGGGATTAAGGCATGAACATCTTTGGGACAATCATTTAGCCTGCCAAGAAAAATATCTATCTTCAGAGAAAAATAAATATTTCTTGGAGGCAGTGGTGTAATGCTAAGAAATGGCAAAGAGTAAATGAAACTCCTTCATTTTCTCATGGCTTCCCAATTTGACAGGAAGATTAGGTCCCTGAGTCCATTAAATTTGATGGTCACTTCTCTAGCCCCTCTAGGCTAATACATCCCCATCTCCCCAGGTCCAGATGGCTTTTTGCACCTTCATCTGTTATAACATTTACTCATGCAACAATATTGATCACCTACCATGTGGAAACATTGTTTTAGTTATCCAGGATACATCAATGAGCAAAGCTAAAAGAATTACCACCTGTGTAAAGGAAGTCCCACAATAGACAAAATAAAGCAAGAAACTGCATCATATATTCTGGTGGTTAAGGGCTCGAAAGTAAAGTAAGGTAGAGGAATATAAAGCACTCTATCAAAAGTTGATTTTGGCCTTCCCTGGAGGCACAACAGGTTAGGATTCAGCACTGCAAGCTGGCCGCAGCCACTTTAGTGACAGTTCAATCCTCAGCCCTGGAGGTGACCCACATGGTGTGGCAGACCTCCCCTGATCCACCCACTGCTCCCCTCAGCAATGTACTTCATCGATCTGCCTGTTCTGCTCCCCACTCTGTCTCTGGTGAAGCCTCTCACCACCCCTGCACCTCTGGCCTGTACCCAGTTCTGTATGCATAAATAAATAAATCTTTTAAAATATATATATGTGGATTTCAACAATAAACACATGCTTAGGAAAGGCATGCCTGAGAAGATGGCATTTCAGCAAAGACCTTGAAGAATGTGAAGGAGGAAAAGTAACAGAAACAGCAAATAGTACAATGTCCTGAAGGAGGAGGAGCAGCCTGGGCTTTCGAAGCAGATGCAAAGAAGCAGACTGCAGTAGAATCTGCAGAGGCCAAGCATGGTTGTGGAGCTGAGGACAGATCTGATGAGAGGGCCAGCTGCAGGGCAGCCATGCCGCATGGGGACATAGCATGACTGCGAGATCATAGAACTGAGGCCCTGTCTCACTTGTTAGGGGTCCTGGCCCCTCACACAGGGTGAACCTGCATTGTTAGCACTGGAGAAATATAATGGAGGATACCGTCCATTGTGCTGTCCACTGGCCAGGAGAAGAGTCATGGCTTACTTTCCACCTTCCCTTCTGCTTCAAGGGCTGAGGCCCACAATGTCTATCACTGGGCTGAATGAAGAAGGGAGTGCAGTTGAGACGAGGGCTTCTCGGACATGTTTGCCTTTTTTCCCTAGTATGTAGTCTTGGAAACAAGAACACTTCTAGCAGTATATACAATCACAGCTTAACAACTAACAGCAAATCATTCCTTCTGTCCCTAATAACCTCTTTATTTTAAGCAATTGTATCAACAGTCTGATACCAACAAAGCAGAACCATTGCTACTGGGCAGACAGGCTGGTTGGACCCAACCTGTGATGCACATGTCTTGAGAAGAAACTTGAACTTACTCTGATCTTGTTGTCATTATAATACTAAGAACCACGTGTATGCTGGGATTCATTCACTTTACCAACACATGACCCACGAAGAAGCATATTCTTTCTAGTGTGACTGCACAAGGCTACTCTAAAACCTCCCCTATTCTCCTGTATAGAAAGTAACAAAACCCATGTGTTAGGCTCCTCACAGCCTCTGTAAGGAAGAGACAGCTGTTCTTCAGGGGATACTCAGCCTTGGCATCTCCCTGGAGTTTTCTGTCACTCAGTTGCCTCACTAAATCTCAATTTCAAAACCACTACCTAGCAGAGGCATAAGAACAAAGAGGGATGGAAATGTAACAGACAACAGTGGTGGACTATGGGTGACTTTGGTGGTGGGTGCTCTATGGTGCAAAAACCTAGGGGGGTAACCTCTTATTACTGCAATTAAAATAAATTAATGACAACTCATAAAACAAAGCCAGCTGACTTGTAGAGAGTCCTCATTTCACTCGAGTGAGGAACTCAAGAACCCACTCCCCATGACACAGTTGCCTTGCCCCAAATTCTGTATGCTCACCTCCAGACTAGCTGACCTGCCTGCCACCCCACTCACTCTTACCAGACACAGCCACTGTCACCCCACCTCAGCCCAAGCAAAGCCATCCTCCCTTTTCTTCCCGCCTGAACACAAGCTTATCTAAAAACTGGAGCAAATAGAAGAATGTGAGGTGGGGAAGGGATGTCTAAGCGCCAGGGCAGCGGGGAGAACACCAGGGCTGGTCTGAGGGACAGGGACAGAGAGAGGGACTTAGAGCCTGTTTGTTCCAGCAAGCAGGGGAGTTGCAAAGGGTTAAGTGATTTGCATTACTGTATTTGTGTGCAGGCCTGGAGGCCCCCGGGAGCTGCGCCTGGGTGGTCCAGTACAGTCTCAGGCAGCAACCTATTAGTGGTATCTCGGTGTGATTTATGCAGCTGTCAAGCTGCCTTCACCAGGACAAGTGAACTGTGGGCAGCGGCCGGCAGTGTGCTCCTTCCGAAAGGACAAGTAAATGAGGGCCAGAGAGAAAGGAAAACAGTTCAAGGTACCACCCCTGCTCCTCCGGGTCCTCTAATGACCAGTCCCCTCTATAGAAAAACATCAGCTGCCCACAGGAGACTGACTCACAGAGCCCCACTGTCTCGGAGACCGCCGGGCGAGGCCAGGAGGGCAGCGCAGCTTGGCAGGGAGCCACCCAGCGAGAATGGGGCAGGACAGGCTGGCTGAGGGACAGACTGCCCTGAACCCATCGGCCAGTGCGTTTGGACACGGGGAGACGCTATTTCATGCCAAAGAGTGATGGTGACAATGCCGGGTGTGGACTGTCATCCTGCAACCAGGGAAGCATTGTCCTGCTGACATGCTACCCAGGAGGTCTTGCTGCCACTCTGCTCTTCCAGTGACCAAACTCCGTACCTCATTTGCCATTCCACATAGAGGGTGGGGTGCACATACTCTCGGCTGAAAGGGCTGGCAGCAGCAAAAAGTGCTGGGGAGACTCGATTCATTCCAGAGCAAGGGAGCACATCCCCTAGACATCTGGCTATCCTGGTCCTGAGCGTGACCCTCCTAGAGTGGGTCCATTTGTGACCACAACCCCCTCCCCACCACACACATACACTCCTAATATAATCTCACACCTACATACACACGCCCCCAATACACAAATACCGCACACACTCCTGTGTATGTACCAGGAGCCCTATGCACCACCTGTTGTCTGCAGAGGCTATGACGACCCACTATTCACTCACCAACCCCACCCCACCCCCAGCAAGAAAAGGGCTCTCTATTATTCAGTGTCTGGATTGACAATGAGTGAATTAGTGGGGGGTGGGGAATGTGCAAAATTTTAGAAGTCTGTGGGAGTGTTTGTGTGACAAAGAGGGAGAAAAAGCAGGAGGGAGGAAGGGATGGAGGGAGAGAGGAAAGGATGCAGGGAGGAAGCAGGACTGAGCTTCTTAATAACACTAGGGACTTTACTCTAATGGGGCCCTTTTCTCCCCACTGCCAACTGGCATGTGGTGTGTTGTGCTGTGGCCAGCAATAGAAGGCAGGTGTTTCTTCTTGGATTTGATTCCCAGCCAGAATGTCTCAGAGGTCGGGGTGGGGGACAGAGACAAATTCCTGACCACTGCTAAGACAGACAAAAAAGCCGGGTGAGCTGTGCACTTTCCAGAAAGCCAGTGAGCTCTTCTCTCCCTTCTCCTTCCAGGTCTCTGCCTGGTGGTCCTTCTCTCCAAGGGACCCGCCTCACAGTAGAGTGCCCTGGGGAGGAAGTCTCTTAAGGGGCCTCTGGCAGACACAGGTGGCGTGGGCAGCTGCTTGTTTGCTGGGTTCTCTTGATTTGGCAAAGCTCTGAGGACTTGGTCACTTTACAATCCTGCCAGCACAGGCAGGAAGGGACAATAGCATTTTTAATAGGCTTCCTGTTTGTTCAGATAGGAAGCTGTTCATGCCTGTCTTCAAAATGGTGTCCAGGGGTAAATGTGCCAACTCACCCCTCCAGCACCTGATCAGACTCTTCTCTGCCCGTTGAGCCGGAAGAGGAAAAGGTTGACAGTTGAGTTCAGGCCGGGCCAGCACTTGTACTTCCCATTGCCAGGGGCCTCTTGGGTGTCTGTGCCCTTCTGTTTTCCAGGGCACCATTCTTCAGCTCCGCGCTGGGCATAATGGCAACAGCTGCACCGGAAGTCGGTGTTGCAGCAGATTTGGCCGTTATTCCTGTGTGATTCCTGTGTAATTCCTGTGTTGGCACTGTTGCCCACATCCCGGTTTTGGTCAGTACAGACAGCATGCGGCTCCCAGAGCTGGCTTCCGGCTTCAAATATAAAACGTGGAACCTCTTCGCTGTGCCCCAAAAGACCTTAGATAGCCTCCCCTGTGAGACTTCCTCACACCACCCGTGCCTGTAGTGTTCACACAGCACAAGGAACACTTTTGGAATTCGTTTTCCCTCCCAGAGACCCTGCACACAAAGTCACAAAGACAGAGGAAGGGTCTTTTCCCTGTTGAGCTGCTTTTGAAAAAGAAAAGGCTGGGGGTGGAAGCACATACCCTGATTATTAGTGGTGCTTTTCCAATACAATCTGTGGGCGTGGCATGCCTGGAGTGAATAGTGCAGAGGCCCAGAGTGATTTTTTTCTACTAATATTTCATATGTAGGGATTTTTCTAACAAGCTTATGTAATGGTTGTTTTTTATTTTAATACAATTGAGGGAAAAGCTACAATTTCACCCCAGTCATACACTTTCACCCATGAGAGCAGTGAAGTTGGCCCATCATCTCCATCAGTCCTACCTAACTTTAGTCTGATTCTGTCTCATCCATGGTCACTGCACCAACTCTCCAAATCTTGCTTCCCACAATATCAGCTCCATAACATACAAGGCAGACCTCACTTCTCCCTTCTTCCAAAGTCTGCTCTAGCTCTGCTTCTGCCTCAACTTAAGAATGGCATTATGGACCTTCAACAAGACAAATGTTTCTCGCCTCTTTTTTCTCTACAGAAGATTCAGGTGGCACGTGATAATTTGGGTCCACCAAGAAGCAGACAAATGATGGAACTTAAGGTGGCCAGATGTGATTAGGGTTCAGAATTGGTTGGGGAAAAGGTGTAGGAAACAGAGAAAGTTGAGAGAAATCTCAGAATGTGATGGCACCAAGTGATGGAGAGGAAATGCCATGTAGTGTAAAAGAAGCCTAGGCTGTCAGAGGCTAAGAAGATCACAGCCAGCCCACCTAGAGGGCTGCCAGAAAGAGTTCCATGATTCCCAGGGATGGACCAGCTTAGTATCCCTGCCTCACTCAGCTGTTGGCTAAGACCAGCCTATGTGAAATCCAGTGTGGACTTTTAAGAGCAGTAGCTAAGCCCTGACATGGCTACACACCTCAGAGATGTTGGGAGTCTGCAAGGGTCACTCCCATGGGCATTCCCACTGGGGCCATGAGACACAGGTCAAAGAGGACACCTACAGAGTGTTAACAGAGTGTGCCCTTTCATACCATATATTTGCTCATACCCTCTTCTTAGCCAGGCATGCTTTTCTCCCAGTCCACCAAAAAATTAAATTCTACTCATCCTTTAAGGCTTCACTCAACTGCCAACTTCTCCAAAAAGACTTGATACTACACTGATGCTATTTTGCCTGCCCCTCTATTATAGCATCCCTTTGGGTTTGAACTAGTTGTTGCTTACTAGTCTTTCTCCTCTCCTATCTAGACAGATGACAAAGATGTTTCATTTCTCCTCATATAAAGGAGTGTGGCACTACATCACATACTCATTCATTTACTCAATAAAATGTGTTAATTAATTGTTGCATA
>NW_004567107.1:66019045-66055565 GCF_000260355.1 Condylura cristata | reverse complement strand
GTATAAAAATTTAAATATATGTATATGTATATGTATGTGTATGTGTATGTGTATGTGTATGTGTATGTGTATATGTATATGTATATGTATATGTATATGTATATGTATATGTATATGTATATGTATATGTATATGTATATGTATATGTATATGTACAAGGTCTTGGGATTCCAAACTTAGGGAGCTAAAGCTGAAACTCCTAGAAAATTGGAACTCTTAAAGGACTGCGTGCTATTGTCATTTGTAAAAATATATATTTGGATGTCCTAAAGGCCAAATATATTCCTCACACATATGTTCACAATTCCTGAATCATAACTCCCAAAATCCTTGGCATTTCCTAACTGTTGAGAACAATTAAGGTGTATTTCATTAAGTGAATAGGATGATTTTGGAAATACCTAAGGATGGGGGCTCATTTGGCAGGTGACCCAACCACAAGATTAGAAGTTGGAACTGCCAGTCCTCAGCTCCAGACTTCCTGAGAAGGGAGAAGTGCTGAAAATTGAACACAACTGTCAAAATCCAGTGACTCAATCCATGCTGCATACACAACAAAGCCACCTTACGAACCCAAAAGACAAGGGAAAGAGCTTCTAGATTGGTGGATCCATGGAGAACTGGGCCTTGCCCTGTGCACTCTTTTTCTCTCACTGTTCCTCAGTTAAACTTGTGATAAATCAGCAATCTAGTCAGTAAAGGGGTTTCCTGAATTCTGGAAGCAATTCTAGCAAATTAATCAAACCTGAGGAGGAAGTCATGGAAACCTCTGCTTTAGAGCTGGTTGGAAGGACAGCTAATAACCTGGGCTTGAAAGTTGCATCTGCAGTCGATTCAGGGAGGTCATGGGAATGCAGTCAACAGCCAATCAGCCATAAACAAAGATAACAAGGGTTTGCAGCTGGGTCTGACGTAGAGGGCAGAGTCCCTTTGTCTGTAGAATCTGATCTATCTCCACGGAGATAATGTCAGAACCAAATTGAGGTAAACTGAATTTTTGGGTGCCCTGATGGAGATGTAGGCAGCTTGTTGGCATAGAGAAGCCTTCACGCCCACCTACATTGCTCTTGAGTCCAGGAACCAATCCTGACATCAATGAAGTGTTAATGAGCATCAGCGTCCTCACTGACCCAGCAGAATTATCAGGAAGCTTATATCTACAGTGGTTCTTGATGGTTTAAAAAATCGTCACTGCCTATGATTTATACTTTTAAAAAATATTTTATGAAACTTCAATCTAAAACCAAGAAATCAACAAAGATGCATAAAGCAAAAAAAAAGTAGTTCTTCTGGAACTAATTCTCCATTAAAAAGTAAAAAATGCTGGCACAAACAACCTATCATGAGTGAAAGTCAGAAGACACAATATACACTTAATGTATCAAAGGATTAAAATCATAGAAAAATAATACAATAGAAACTATAAAGTAAGTATGTTTAAAGAATAAAAAGTTTGTTTTAAGCATTAGAAATATAAGGAAAGAATTAGGTTCCGGCCCTCCCTGGTGGTGCAACAGGTTAAAGCACAGCACCTCGAAGCTAGCTGTAGCCATCTGAGCATAAGTTTGATCCCCCCTCCTCCCGAGGTGACCCACATGGCGTGGCAGACCTCTCCTATCTCACCTGCTGTGTACTTGATCAGTCTGTCTGTTTTGCTCCCCACTCTGTTCTCTCACTGCCCTGCACCTCTGGCATAAATAAATAAATCTTAAAAAAAAAAAAATTAGGTCCCATGAAAAATAAACAGAGAGATTTGAAAAAGAAACAAATGTATCTTTAAAATGCTCTAGTTCTTTAATACAAATAATAAAAGAATTTTTTCTATAATTGGAAAATATTTTCATTAAAATGAAAAAATGAATAATGTATCACAAGATACATTATTTTTAATTATTAAATAATGCACAATGATGCAAGGATAGAAAATAAGAAGCAGAGATTAAGAGATAGTGATATAGTAAGATGAGAAATATATCCAGAGAAGAGGCAATATTCAAAAAATAATGTATAAGAATTTTCTCATAGGTGAAAGACATAAACTTCACTTAATAAGTATAAATCCTAAGAAAAATTAATAAAAATAATCTCACACCTCAAATTGGATGTTTAAAATGCAAAGCATCAATGTCAAAGAGAAATCCTTTAAACAGAGGAAAGATGTTAAACATTTTTTCATAAGCCTGTTGGCCATTTGCATTTCCTCTTTGGAGAAGTGTCTTTTTCACTCTCCTACCCATTTTTTTGACTGGCTTATTTACTTTGTTTTTGTTGAATTTTGTCAGTTTTTTGTGGATCTTTTTGAAGTGCAAATCAAAAACACAATAAGATACCATCTCACACCAGTGACAATGGGACATATTTTTTAAAAAATCAGCAACAACAAATATTGGCAAGGATGTGGCAATAAGGGAAATCTCCTACACTGCTGGCGGAAATACAAGCAGGTACAACCACTATGGAAAGATATTTGGAGTTTCCTCAAACTGCTAAAAATGGAGCTTCCAGGTGATCTAGTACTTTTCCTCTTAAGTATCTACTCAAAGGACACAAAAACATTAATTCAAAAGGATACCTGCACCTCTGTGTTTATTGAAGCACTATTTACAATAAGTTAGCTATGGAAACAACCCAAATGCCCAAAAATAGATGACTGGATCAAGAAAATGTGGTATACATACACAGTGGAATATTACTCTGCAATCAAAAAAAGATAAGCTCATGCCCTTTACAGCAATATGGATGGCACTGAAAGGGATCATCCTCAGTGAAATAAGCCAAAAAGAAAAAGAAAAAATAATTTAGGGACCCCAAATAAGGGATGGTAGAGGAAGTAATTCTAATGAAGTAAAAATCAAAAGCAACAGGTAACTATAAATCAGAGACATTGTTCAGGGAAGAGAAGGCAATTGGATCAAAACAGGGTTGGGAAGAGCACAAGGGACTACAGTAAACAGATGAATTGATGGGGACCATACGCAAGATGATAAAGCAGATGTATAAAAATGAAGAATGAAAAATGAAGAATATATAAAATTTTTTAAATAAAGTATATAATGATGCCATCTGCGGGAAAAAAATAGGGGGGGTTGTTTGCATACTTTTATTATTTTCTTCTCCCCAACCCCAACCTTTGGATCTGCCCAGGAGGAGGCTTCATAGTTCATTAAACAAAACTCTTTCCACTTTACCATAGTCTGATTTTTTTTTCCCCTTTTGCATTTTAGAACATAAGTTTTATGAAAAGTGAAATTGAAAGTGGCGCTTACTGCTGCTTTAAGCATTAAATGTGTTGGGAGATAGCATAGTAAAGAAGTTAATACTGACTATAATAGCTGACTCCATCCTTCTCCAATCCACTTGCTCCCTTCTTGCTCTGTAAACAGTATTGGTGTCTGTGTTGACTTTGCAAAACAAAAGCTCCCAAAGAGGAAGACTCTCCAGTCTTCAAGGGCCAGAGTTCTTTCTGTGTCACATACCTTCCCATAACTCCTGCCTTGGATTTTTTCTTGCTTCAAGATTTTGCTCTGAGCCAAGTGTCTGTCCCCCTCTACATCTGTAGCTCCTGAGTGAGCTGGAAAGTCCCCAGCAGCCCCATGAGGCAAGAGTCTTCTTGCACCAGCATGTCAGAAGTCTATCCTTAGGAGATTCAACATGGCCATTAGCACTAAGATATTCCTGAATTTAAAAGGATGAAGGGAAAGTTTCCCATTCGGAGCGACGCCAGACATACCTGGGTTAAAAGCGTTACTCTGACACTTAGTAACTATAATCCCTATGTGAGTTATAGACTCCCCTGAGCCTCCATTTCCTCATCTGTTTAATACTTCTAAGGGAAACCAAATTAATACATCTTTATTGGGAATTATACGTAGTTGAAATTCAAGACATGGACCCTAACACACGCTGAGGTTGCCTGTTCATGATAAACTGACAGAAGGATAAGAACTTAGGAGTCAGCTTTTTATAGTTAAGAAATTGTACTATGGGCCCTCCTGGTGGCACAGCGGGTTAAAGCACAGCACTGAGAATCTAAAGCCGCTTCTGCATGAGTTCAATTCCCGCCTGCCCTGGAGGTGACCACATGGTGTGGCAGACCTCTCCTGACCCGCCCACTGCTCCCCTCAGCAGTGTACTTCGTTGATCCGCCTGTTCTGTTCCCCACTCTGTCTCTGGTGAAACCTCTCACTGCCCCTGAGCCTCTGGCCTGTACCCCAGTTCTGTATGCACAAAATAAATAAATCTTTAAAAAAAAAAAAAAAGAAATTGTACTTTGTGTGTGGTGAGTCAGCCATGGTAGCGAGCGGAGAAGGAAGGCACCTTATTTCTCATTTGCTTAAGGTTATTCTGATACAATCAAACTCCTTTCCTATTGAAGTAACAAGAAGAAAGAAAAGTGCAAAAGTGAGTGCTGCCATCATGTGACAGCAGATCCTGGGGAGCAAGCCTAGACCAGCCCCCCCAGGAAAATCCACTCCCCTTGAATGTGATTTCTCAACACCAAGACCCACAGGCCCTTCTTGCTTGTATCATCGAGATGCACAGTGACAATGTCTTCTTAAAATTACAAGCTTTCCCTTCTTTAAACTCTCAAAGGGACTTCTTTCTGCCTTCGATATTAGAACCCAGAAGGTTCTAGTAAGGACATCATTTACTAATTTTCTGCCAGGGATTCAACAGAGCATTCACTTTTATTCGTTCTGCCTTATAGCAAAGTTCTTCTGATTTTCACTGAAACTAGGACCCTAGGAGAAGGATTTTAACAAAATGAACTGGCAGATTCAGACAAAATGATGGCCAGCAAAGCTGGACGTGTGACGAAGTGCTACATTGGATGCAGAGATCACCCCAAACACAGAGGGACTTTGTAGTGTGCCTGTGGGTAGTTTCAAAATTATTAACTGCAATTCTTTCTTGTAGTTCCACTGACTTTTATTCAATAGACAACATTAAGCTTTGTCCTTCCTTGCTTCTCTTTCAAAACATAAGTGGGGGGCAAGGGGGCAAGGGGGCTGTGTAGACTTAAAAGACTATAGAATGAAACCAAGGAGCTTGCTTGGTGCCCTCTGCAGACAGTGGTGTTCACTCTTATTTTGTCACTATGGAAAGAAGTTCCTGGAGCTACACTTACACCAGAAGGAAGGGCAGCTTCCTTCTCTGTTTCTGATGTATTTTAAGATTGACATGATCCTTGATTCTGGTATTATTTCAATTCCCTTTGTTTCTTAGGTGCCTGATTCTCAATTATACAGATTCTGTCCTTCACAATGCAATGGACTGAATGTGTCCCCCACAACCTGCCCCAAACTCATATGTTGACATCTAATCCCCAGTCTGGTGTGGTAAGAGTGGGGCCTTTGGGAAGTAAGTCAGTCAGAATGTGGAATCCTTATAACTGCAATTAGTACCTTACAGAAGGACCCTACATGTCTCCCAACCTGTCTTCACCAGCCCTGAATCTGCTAGCACATGAGATTCCAGCCTCCTAAACTGTGAGCTAGTGAGATAGCAAATTTGTTATTTATCAGTCATCTATGGCACTCTGTTATAGCAGAGCAAACTGACTAAGACATACACGTGCACAGTTACCACACAGTACTCAGGCAAAGAACACAGCTCTTCTCTGTAAAGACTCCATGGAGCACACTGTGTGGAGCAAAGACCAGAAGCAGCTTTCCCCGGGGGGGCGGGGCGGGGGTGAGCCCCCTGGACTCAAGTCCCTAAGACTTGTACATCAACAAAACCATCATCTGGTTAGGGTAAGGATACCAGAGGTTCACTGAAGAGGCTCAGCTTCCCATTGTCAAGAGAGGAATTATTGGATGTTTGCAACATCTAACAATTGGTAAAATCAAACAAGACTGTCTGAGGGAGGGTAACACTTTAAGAGAATATTGTTTCATTGATTTTCTGTATAATTTTACGTCATAGAGACTTGAACAGTGAGACCACCCCCCCCCAATCTAGAAAAGTGATCAATGGATTAATTGATAGGTATTTGTAGACCATGAAATGTCTCAGTGCCCTTGACTCACGGCAGCCGCTCTCAACACTAAAAGTTGCTCTCTACAGAGAGAATATGTCTAATGCCTCCACTGAAATGTTTTTATCCTACTTTTTATCACTCTAGTGGCTTATAATAAGTGGAAACAGTCTCTCTAAATTAATCTCCTACTTGCACAATTTTAAAAAATTATTTTTGGGGAATTCAATGCCAGGTAAACAACTTGTCTTAAACATGGTTTTCATCAGTTGAAATATTTCACAATTGTACATTTTCCTAGTTTTCATTATTAGAGGCAAACAGAGTCTTTCAAAGGAGAAAAATAACGATTTTTCCATTTGCTTTTCCTGCACTTTCATGTGTCCCATCCAGCTAAGTAATCCTATTACCTTCTCTCTCATCTCCTACCCATCCTGTCTCCTCTGCTCGTGGAGCCCAAGAGTTCAAGATTGGTTTCTCGCCTCAATATACTGGTATCATCTTTCAAACAGCCAAAGCCTATCAGAGTTTTCTAGTCAGGCTCTTGTTTTTCCACTGCTGTTATTCATCAGACATCTTTACATTACCAAATATATTGCAGTAATAAAGATGTTGATAACCCCTGAATAAACAAAATCTGCCTTTGTCTTACCTTCACCTCAGCCCACCTTTGTATAAATCTGGTTGACTCATACAGTGCTCATCTATTTTGTAAGATTGGAAACATTCTCAAATAGAAACTCTGTCTGGCCAGAAAGAAGTGACTCTGCAGTCCTAGTTCAGTGTTTGTTAGAAACAGACTTCTTAGGATATTCAATCGCCTGCTCAACTGGATGAATCAATCCTTCACCCCAATTTATTTCACTGTGAACATCTGAAATCATGTATGCTCTGAGCCACAGAGAATCTCCCTGATGAACTGGGAGTTTTGTTACAAGGTCAGACCCAAATCCACACCAGAGCCTTGAGGCTCCTCAGACTGGGTATCTACACAACTCCAGGACACACATGTCACAAGTATGTGTTGTGCACACACGCACACATATGCAGGGTGAAGGCTGGGGGTTTTCAATTTTTTTTAATTTATCCTATTTTAGCCTAAATTTTTTTAAGTTCTCTTTGGTGACTACCACAGACACTGACTGCTAATAAGTGAAGTATTTCTTATCACTTCAGCATAGGAATTGAAGTTGGACTGAACACCAACATACACATCCACACACATCTAGAACAAAACTAAGTATTTGTAAAAAACATTACTGGAAAACACGGGGTGAATTAGCCTTTCTGACTTTGCTGACACACAGTGCAAATGTTCTTTTTATTTTAATCTAATAGTTTATTTTTACAGCACTTTGTGCCTTTTTCCATCTCAGTTGAAATCCCCGTGGGCTTCCCATCCCCAAAATCACCCGTGTACCATCACCACAGACCAGTGCACTTCCCCCCACCAACCTCCCACTGTTTTTGATCCAGTTCTCTACTCCACCCCCATAAAATGTCTCTGGTATATAGTTGTTCATTATTATTATTTTTCCCCCTGGTCCTTTATGCTCCTGCTATGAGTGACACAATCTGGTACTTTTCTTTTTCTTTCTGGCTTAGCAAATGTTCTTTTTTTCCTAGACAAAAGCTTTTTTCCATGTCCTTGTTCTTGAAGACAAAGCAATATACTCAGGCTACAACAGAAGCAGCACCTTGTTTCTGGTTTGCCTGTACAAACATCTTCCCTGGATCACTAGAATCTTCCTCCACCATCTCTCCTTTGGCAGTCAACCATCAGTGGGCACATGGCCGAGGTTCATAAAGGAAGATGAAGCAAGGCTGATAAATTGCATCATGATCACTGTTGTGCCCAAAGGCCAGGACAACCATTCACGTCTGCACATTGCAAAATAAATATAATTAGCAACTTTTTGAGTCAGCAACAGCGGGCTTGGCCCAACTCAGGCTGAGGGCACCTCACGTGCTGTGGCTCCATAATTTCCCAGGGGGTGCCAGCACTCACTTCCAGCTGTGATTCATCCCACTGAGAATAGCCGGAGCCTGCTTCTCCTTCTCCTACCATGACTGGTCCTTTGGATGAAGCCCGCAGTGTGTTCCTGACCACCAGAGTCCTGAACCTTCCTGATCGCAAGGCTTATTCCTCCCCCAGCCCACCTGGCAGTTTCACATCTTCCTTTCCATTTGTGCATCCGTTTTCCCATGGGTCCTAATTGCAGTTGTTTCCACCTTGCTTAGTGAATACCTAGTTCTCTTGAAAATAGTGATTGTAGAGAGAAGAACATTTGCTACATCCTCATTCCCTGTTGTCATCTACAGCCTGAATGAGGGTGATTAGGACACTGTTTTAGGAATGTGCACATTCCAGAGTGAGACTGAATGGCTTTTCCTACAAAAAGTAGGAGGCAGAAGCAAGTTGCTAACCTGAGTGATTTCAAATATGGTGCCCTTTTTATGAGACAATACTTTACTCATATTACTCTATTTTTTAATTAAAGGAAAATTCACAATAACATAAAAGTATCTGCTTTAAAGTAGAAAAGTTCAGTGACACTTAAGTTATGCATAATGTTATGTCACCATCACATTTGCAAAGTTCAAGAACATTTGTATCACCCAAACCACCAGTAACTACTATCCTCTATTTTCTGTTTCTCAGGATTATATTTGCTGGATAGTTTGTAAAATTAGAATAATACAATTTTTGACCTTTTGTATGTGATTTATTTTACCTAGCATATTTTTAAGGTTCACTTCTACTGTAGACTATGTCAGTATTTCATGCCTGCTTATCATTGGCTAATACTCCACGTTATGGGCATACCACAACTTGCTTATCCACCCTGCATTGGTGGAAACTCGGGTTCCTTCCACTTTTTGACCACTGGGAATAACTGCTGCTGGGAACATGTGAGTATGTGTACTTGTTTGATTCCCCATTTTCAGTTCTTTATAGTACAAATCTAGAAGTGGATATGACATATAAATAGATATAAGTGGTAATTCTACATCTAGCTTTTTGAGGAACTATCAAATTGTTTTTCACAGTTGCCACACCATTTTACATTTCCAACAATGAATGAGGTTGGGAACTCTCCACTGCTTCACCAACACTTGCTGTTTTCTGTTCTCTAGTTTTTTAGTTATAGCTACCCTGTAGGTGTGAAGTGGTAGCTAACACGGTTTTGATTTGTATTTCCCTAATAGCAAGTGTTATTGAACACTTCTCATATGCTTGTACACAATTTTGAAGAACTATCTGTACAAGTCCTTTGCCTCCTTTTCAATTCATTTGATTTTCTTTTATCTTAAAGTTGTATGTGAGATTCTTTTTATTCTGAATACTAGGCCCTTATCAAATATACAATGTAAAAATAACTTCTTCCATTCTCTAGGTTGTTTTCCCATTTTATTGATAATGTCCTTCAATGTATAAAAGTTTTTAATTTTGACAAAGTACCTAGATTAGCATCTCTATATCTGGTAGGAGTTACTGTTTGTCAAAGTGGTTCACTGTATTTATTTGACTTAAGAGACCAAGCTCTAACTTCCTGTCCAAGTGGAACATTCGAGGACTCTAAGGCTGTTTGTAATCATATTTCACATATTTATTTCATTTCTCCAACCCATGACCTTGCTTTTCCCTATAGTCTTAGAAGAGAGGATTTAAATTAACTTTGCTATACAGCTTTTCTAACATGTTTACATGATATATCTTTTTTACATGTTTTACTTGGTAGTCACATTTATATTCACACGTATACATGCTGCCACATAGTTTAAATCACATGTGTGTGTGCATGATATTCATAGTGCTGGATTACACTGATTTTTCATGTATGTGTGGTATGCATGCCCTATTTTTACAATAGTACATAATATTATATACATTTATATAATAGTATATTGCTGTTATATATTTGTATGGCATATGTGCATTTGACATTCTACATGTAGAATACATGTGTTACTACCAGATGCTTTCCTTTCTAAGAAACAAATGGCAATTTGCTAGTCTTCTGCTTGGAAACATTTGATGTCTTTTTTGTTCATCTTGGTTACCAGACTACTCTGACCTCCTGAAAATATAGGCCTTTCAGGACAATTTTCTCAGGCATAAATCATGAGGAGGAGGGAGGAAGATGAATGCTTAATTGTGTTATAATTGCTTGTGGACGGACTGCTACAACAACTCTAGCTTATTATACCCATAGAAATGACATCATTTCAATCTTTCTGTAGTGATTTATGGCTACACTTTGTAGGAAAGTAATTGATGTGGCTAATAAATCCAAGATGAGTTTCCAAGGTATGTTACAGAGAAAACTGTCAGCATTTGCTTTGGCTTTTGTTATTCCCTACCCTCAGGTGGATGCATGACAGCTAGCCCTGCAGGAACAAGCTCTGTCTCCCTCACACCAGTCCTTGCCACCTTCTTAAGCTCCTAATCAAAGTTTCACAAAAACTATCTAGCACAATTCTTATGCAGCTTATAGTTAAGTATGGACTAAGTGCAGTGGCTTCTAATCTAGTACGCAACTTGGAATGCTCATATTCATATCTGCTCCTTTAAAAAATAGTTTCTCAAAAATAACAAGAATAATGAACAGCCATATACCAGAGACATTTTGTGGGGGTGGAGTGGGGAATGGAATAAAAAACAGGGGGTTGGGGAAGGAAGTGCACAGGATTATGGTGATGGCACACGGGTGACTTGATGATGGGAAGCCCCCGGGGATTACAATTGAGATGGGGGAAAAGATGTACAAAATGATGTAAAAATAAACTGTTATAAAAAAAAAAAAAGTAGTTTCTCAAGCCCTCCCTGGTGGCCCAATGAGTTAAAGCTCCGCACTGTGAAGCAATCTGCAGACACTACAGCACAAGTTCAATACCTGGCCAGAAGGTAACCCACATGGCGCAGCAGACCTCTCCAGTCTCACCCACTACTCCCCTCAGCAGTGTATTTTGTCGATCTGCCTGTTCTGCTCCACACTCTGTCTCTGATGAATCATCTCACTGCCCCTACACCTCTGGCCTGTACCCCAGTTCTGTATACATAAATAAATAAATCTTTTAAAAATAAAATTATGGTATAAATACACAGTGAAATACCGCTCAGCAATCAAAGTAGATAAACTCATGCTATTTGCAGCAACATGGATGGAGCTGGAAGGGATTATGCTCAGTGAAATAAGGCAGAAGGAAAAAGATGTATATCAGATGGTTTCACTTAGGTCAAGAAAAAGACAAAACTAGCAAGCAGGTCACAGTTCTGAGGCATAGAGCAGGAGCTGAGGAGGGAGGGAGATCAACACAGGGGAAAGAGAGCACAGAGAGCATGATGTTTCACGGTAATGGTGGCAGAAAGCTATGTGGACAATACCTGAGGGGGTGGTGCAAGGGCTTAGTCTCAGCACTATGAGACTTTTGGCAGCCACTGCAGTGTAAGTTTGATCCTTGACCAGGGAGCTGACCCACATGGCACGGTAGACCTCTCCTGTCTCACCTGCTGCTCCCCTCAGCAGTGTACTTCAGTTGATCTGCCTGTTCTGCTCCCCACTCTGTCTCTAGTGAATCTTCTCACCCTCTGAACCTCCGGCCTGTACCCTAGTTCTTGTACACACCAGTAAATACATCTTTAACAAAACAAAAACACTGTTATTGGACATTTGTGGGAGAATCCCCTTTGTGCCTGGAAACTTTTCCAAAGCTGCCCATAGTGTCAGAGCCCCAAGTTCCCAAATGTGAGGTGGTATGGCACTGGAGTTTCAGAAAAATTACGTATTCATCAAATTTAGTTAGTTCATTTTATGAAAAGAGAAAATAAGAGCCAGAATGATTAGTGCCTTCCTGAAGGTCATGCCACTAGTTAGCCTCAGAGCTGGAAACAGAACCTTGTTTCACACATGTGATTGGATATCTTCGGTCGTGTTATGCCTTTACTGGGCTTACTTTATATATTTTTTATTTTCAAAGCTGGTCTTCCCAAAGTACAAGTCTGATTTTTTTTTTCATCTGTAAAAAATCCTCGGAGAACCAACTTGGCAAATTACTACAGCATTTACATTGTGCACTCAACTAAGAAAAACTGAATGGCCACTCACAAGTGGGGGAGCATGCTGCCTGCCCAATTATCTTCTTTTAAAGTAGAAATAATGAAACCTGCATCCATTTGATGAAGGAATGGGAACTGTAAAAACCCAGGCATTCTGTGGATTTAATGAAGTCAAAAAGAGCAATGCTAACAGTAACAAAAAGCTGAGACTTCAAAGAATGTCTGGCTCACGCTCAACTAGAGAAAAAATTGCCCCTTGAAGGTAGAAGTATCAGATTTAATGAAAATACAGGACAGCAGGTAAAAAATGAAGAATTATTCATTCCAAATATTGTCGAGGACATACTTATACTAAAAAAATATCCATTATGTTTCTAAAATTCAAACTTAACTGGGTATCATGTATTTTACCTGGCAACAATATTTGGAGGAAAACTGGCACTTAGCATAAGTTGTGCTAGGTCCCATCTGAAATCCTTGTGCCTGGAGACATGGCACTACTCTACTGAGAAGGTTCCATGGAAAAAGCACAACGTCGGAGGAAGTAAAACTCTAGGGTGAGTAGGCGAAAACAGTACATCAGCTTATCAAACAGATCATTTCTCCCATCCCAGCAGTTAGAGGGGTGATAGAAAAGCCCTCCCACTGTAAAAGCAAGCTACATAAAACGTGTGTGGCTTTACATCACAGATGAATTCCAGAATGGAGTACAAATGAAATCACACTTTAATTGGAATAGGAGAACATCTTTATTAAAAACAGCACTTGAAATAATCTCTCTCATGCACTCAAAGACACAAAGACACACAAACAAACCTCCAGTCCCCCTTGTACCATATATGTATCTGTGTGTGTACATACATATGTGATTGAGATACAGACACATATGTATATATCTTAATCATAGTCTCACACAATAGACCACAAGTATTTTTAACTGTCTTCAATGAAAAAAAAATCTGCATTCCCTCCTCATAGCTCCCTTCCATGGGGCATTCCAGCACCACCTGCTTCTGCTTAAGAAAAGAGTTGCCCAATTTTCCCCCCTAAACTGGGTTCAATTTAATTATGGCTTTTGTTTTAACTGACACCACTTGGTGATTAGAGCAACAACAGAAACCAAAAGAGGCTGGCATCAAGTTTTGTTCCAAGTAATTTGGGAAGTATCTTCATATACTTTTTGCCCCTGGAATACTGTGACATTAAAGACTTCCCAGGGAAAATACCCCTGTTATAGCCATTTATAGTTTAGTTAACATAATGCCCTCCCTTTGGAAATTTGAAAGGACTCTTAAAGGTCCCTGGATACTTTAAATCAGTGTTTGGCTCTTCCTGAAATCTTGTGAATTACATCAGAAATGTCTAAAATTCCATGGCAAAGACACAGTGGAAATGCCCTTGTGCGTGCAGCTGGTTAATACTCATGGATTATTCATGAAGCACCACCATTCCAAATTGGTCTAAAGGAAACAACAGCACAAAGGGCTCAACAACCAGCTTGACTGACTGGAAATCTGATCGGGTGAAGTTAGTGGAGTCATCAGAACTAAGGCCCTCATCAGATCTTATTTCTGATGAGTTTCAGCTGCATCTGAGCAGCAAATACAAAGCAGCTGTGATTGCTGATGCTCGGCTGGAGGAGCTAAGGTCATTCTGTCAAGAAAGCCATCCTTCCAGATCTTCAGGTCTTTGGTAGTAAAGGACATTCATTGACTTGTCTCAAAAACTCAAGGGCATGAGCACCTTGCATGGCCCCTAATGGGTAGCCAACTCTTTTCAGATGGATCAAAGACTGAGACCAAGGCACTAGAGGTTTATCCGACTGTGGTTCCCAATAGAACCTTGAAGGACTTTCTCAAGAGAAATGGCATAACTAAGGATCAAAGATAGTGGTATCTTCTGGGTCACTGCCTTATTTCAAATTCAAGCTGGGTTTTCATGTTCTCTGGTTGTAGAAGGAACTATGTAGAAAGGGTGATGACTTTGGTCAGTGAAAGGCAACTGTGTAATACAACCTCCTGACACCACAAAAAAGAGAGCAAAGGTTGGGGTCAGTGCTCGGAAACCAATTCTCAAACCAAGGTCCAATATGAATGGAGTCACTGGATTCTAAGACAGCTGTTCATTGTTCTACATTTTCCTTGCTAAAAGCTGGGTTTTCTATAAAGGCAGGAGAGAGAGTAAGACAAAGAACTACAAAAGAAACGATCCAGGAAGACAGAGGATGAGGAAGATCCCCAATATAAAGTGAGGAGTAATGTAAAATCATACTGATGTTTTCTCCCAGACTGACAGCTGACACATGGATGGAGAGTTATGAGTGGTGGACCTAAGAAGCCCACCAGGCATGCTCAGTGACAGCCTTGTCTCAGTCACTGGGAATGCTGTTAACATGAAGGTTCCATAGATGTCCCTGTCTGGGCAAAGGTCATGCCCCTTTTGGGGATGTGCATATCCAGGTCATGAGTGATCTCGTCCAACTTGGGGCAACTGTGAGGACCATCTTAGTTTCAGAATTTCTGTGGAGTTAGTTTAGACTGTCATGTGCCTGCCTTCTACCCACTCCTGTTTCCTTGTCCTCCATTGTGTCATTCCTCTTGCCAATAGCACTTCTCAATAAACAGTCCACCACAGATCCTAGATCACAGGTTCTGTCCCAACACCATTTATATTTGGAATTTACTTGACAACTTCTTAAGGCAAACTAGCTAAACCTCCATCTTGGCCAATTAACTTCTCATCCTTAAAATAATCATCCACGGGAGATTTGGACCACCAACTCTTGAGGCATTTGACACAAGAACATTAGCTAATGTGCTAAGCCATGGAAGAGGCAAAACTCCATCTCAAAATTTAAATGATTTCACTTGCTAACTACTGACCAGACTATAGGCCCAGGAGCCTCTATAAAGTATACAATCCTTCACTGTACAATCCTTAAAATCAGAATAAATCTAGAATCTGAGGTAACCCCAGTGCTCAAATTTTGAGGTTGGTGTCTTAAATCAAGAGGTTAGGAGAGAACAAATTTGGCCCTTGTTCTTGGGATATTCAGGCATCTCTGGGCTCAGCCCAGTCACCACCTGTCACGTCTACAATGCAACCCTCAGGACAAGCTGTACTTTCTGAGTTTTGTGAGAGGGATAATGTTTCTGAGACAATTTTTCAACAAAGGTGGTCTTCTCAGCCAATATTCCCAGAAGGTCCACTGTCAACCTGAAATGACACATCCCAACAGTTGTGTGCAAGTCATGGCTCTTGTTGCCAAGAGTGGGAGGGTGGGGGATGAACATGAAAGAAGGCTATGGAAACCAGAGACATCCAGGAAGTGCTAGATCAAGTTTCTTTTCCACTCCAGCTGGAATGATCATGTCCCCTCAACAACCAAGTGAAGCAAGAGCAGCAGAGTCAATGAAGAGGCACAGACACTTGGATGTCAGGCGCCAATTCTGGAATCTCCCTGGAAAGAGGGTCGCATTGTTAAAAAAAAAAAATACTTTTAAAACATATACAGATTACTGAAAGATGTTTAAAAAGTTGATTGTGGAAACTTCTAGAGTTTCTGAATTGATGAGTATGGAATGATATTCAGGAAACTACTTTAATGATATAATTTTTTTAAGATTATTTATGTGTGCAGAACTGGGGTACAGGGCAGAGGTGCAGGGCCGGTGAGAGGATTCACCAGAGACAGATGGGGGCAGAACAGGCAGATGGATGAAGTACACTGCTGAGGGGAGCAGCAGACAAGACAGGACTGCACCACGTGGATCACCTCGGGGGCCAGGGATCGAACTCACACTGAAGCAGCTATGGCTAGCTTGCAGTGCTGTGCTTTAACCTGTTGTTAAACCCACCAGAGAGGGCCCCAATGATAAAATGTTTAAGCCACAGGTAATTCTGAGGTATGAGCCACAGTCTGAGAAATTGCACTCAGCTTGAAAAGAGACATTTTCACTCTTTGTTCTGCCAGATGTATCCCTTCCAGCAAGCTGGTCTGGATTATTTGATTAAAAGGCAATCACAAATTCCTAAACATTGGGTCAAATTTGGGAGTAGGATAAAAAATAACAATTATTAAGCTCCTCAACCTGTTATGAACTAGCAGTAGTTTAGTTAATTCTTATAAGATCGCTTGAATAAAGAAGTATTTCAGTTTTACAAATGAAGAAACTAAGATTTGGAGATATTAGGGAAGCAACCTGCCATGGATCTATAAGCTCAAGTAACAGAGCAAGGATTAAAACCCTAACATACATATCTGACTTTGAAATCAAGCTAGTCTGACCATAAGAATCATCCAAGGTATGTGCTTGTTTAAAATCCAGATTCTCAGTGGACTTGTCAGGAGATTCTGATTCCTTTTTTTTTTTTTTTTCAATGTTCTGGAATCTGTGTCTTTGATAATTACTTCTAGGTGATTTTTACCATATGAATCAGGAAAACACTACAACCCACACAGCCTCCCATAAAACATATTTTTGGTCTCTGCCAGTGGGAGTAGGTAACTTAAAAGATTCAGCTCTCTTTCTTTTTTTTTTAAGACTCAGTTTTCTTTTATGCTTTGCCTTTGGGGCAAAAGTTTTGCTTTTGAAAATACCTGACAATTTCCTTTAAAACTTGTCTTGAAAAATAAATATGTTTTGCTATTCAGATATTTTCCTTCCTTACATTGTTTCTTTTCTTAGAGGAAAAACATGGGATTTGGATGAAGGGATTTCCAAAGCTATATAATAACATTTGAGGGTGGGCAACATTTTTTGCATGACTCCCAGTAATACAAAACAGCAAGTGGTTGGAGAAACAGTCACAGAATTAGAACAACTGCTGTGTTTAATACAGAGATTAATTAACTTGGTTGGAGGATCAGATTTCCACACTCTAACATCCATTATTCTCCAGCTGTTTACAAATTTTAGGATGCCTCAGAATCACATCTGTGGAAAGGGTGTTGTAATACAGACATCCAGGTCTGATCCTCTAGAGATTCAAGGTTAACGGGTTCATGTAAGGCTCAAGAATCACAGTTTGAAAGAGCACCTGGAGTCATTTTAATACACATGCTTACAAACCACAATTCAAAACACTGTGACAATACATTAAACTCATACTGAGTTATTTTTGGAAGGACAAGCTTTTCAACAGGAACTTTCTTGCCATTATGTGTCAGGAACATGATGATAGCAGACACGACAGTCCTGCAGCAGGTTTACAAGGTAAAACTCAGTTACTTGAAAAGAAGTTCTTGTGCCATTTAGTGAGAGCATACAGGCTAGTAAAAGCTGATCATGTCACAGTGATACAGGAATAAATTCCAAAGGGTGGGATTGGAGAAGGAGGCATCATGAACATACATCAAGAAATGTTTTCATGTGTGCTAATGTTATCACAGACAGAGTTATCCTGAGACCACCATGAAGTTAGTCCAGTGTTCTGGTCAGTAGTGGCCTAAGTGTCACCAGGCCTGTCTCATGCTATTGTCTTAACTCCATGGGTTGTCAAGGAATGCTCTGTTGTGATTTGCAATAGCAAGTAGGTCACAGTTGTCCATGAGTGGCCAGCTAGTAGGAACCTACAGATATAGAGGATGGATGATGGATGGATGGATGGTTGGATGGAAGGATGGATGGATGGATGGATGAAAGATAACAACATAATATCACATAATACAAACAGAACATAAGATGGAGTGGAAACATTTCGTACCATTGTTACAAATTATTAATCCTGATAATCGACATCAATTATTCAGCTGTTTATTCAGAAACAATGTTGAACATATAAAAACTCTAACTATATATCCTCAGTAAAGAAAAGGAAGGAGGGAGGGAGGGAGAGAGAAAAGGGAGAAATGAGGGAAGAAAGAAAGGAAGAAAAGAGGGAGGGAGGGAGGGATGCTCTACATCACTGAGGTAATGATATCTCACATCTCTCAATACTCCTAGAAAATTGCATGAGGTCATTTATAAACTATCAAAGCAAATTCCATTTGACTGTTTTCTAAACTTTATTGTGTCTTTGGAATATAATTGACTAATGCAATAAGCTTTTATAATTTGAAACTTCTGGCACTTTGATGAAACAATACTATTTAGAACTTCACAGTAACCCTTCATTTTGTTATTACACAATGAAAGTAAATAAAGGATCACTATCTCAATAAAGTATTTTATCATAAGCATCACAAACCAAATGGGGAATTAAAAGAATATTTAAGAAATATTTAACAATGATCAAGCACATTGGAGGGAAACATGCCAGGCAGGTATGAAGGAAACTAATTGGATTATTTTTTCACACCATGTAAATAAATTCTAGATTGATGAAAACTTTGTAAACTAGAAAAAATGGAAGTAGAAAAAGGATTTGGAGTTATCAAAGTTAATGTTCTAATTATTCCATTAAAATATCAGTTTGATGATGGAGAACTGTTCTGCTCTCCACTCTATTTCTGGTGAATCCTCTTATCCACCACACCTCTGGCTTGTACCCCAGTTCTGAAAACATAAATAAATAAATATTTAAACAAAAACCACAGTGAGCTACCACGTTACACCAGTAAGAATGGCACAAACTAGAAAACTAGCAGCAGCAAATGTTGGCAAGCATGTGGAGAAAAAGGAACTCTCCTACACTGCTGGTGGGAAGAATTCTCTCCTAATGAGGCTCCCCTTCTTCAACTAATTGAATAAGGCATGCACACTTTAGGAAGGGCAATCTGGTTTACTCAGTCTAGCTTTTTTTTAAAAAAAAGATTTATCTATTTATGCATACAGAACTGGGGTACAAGCCAGAGATGCAGGGGTGGTGAGAGGATTCACCAGAAACAGAGTGGGGAACAGAACAGGCAGATCAACCAAGTAGACTGGGAGCAGCGGGCAGGTCAGGAGAGGTCTGCCACACCATATGAGTCACCTCCGGGACTGGGGATTGAACTCACGCTGAAGTGGCTTTAGCTTCTTAGTGCTGTGCTTTAACCCACTGCACCACCATGAAGGGCCCTCAGTCTAGCTTTTTAAATGTTAATGCCATCTAAAATATCCTCACAGATACCAATTGATTCAGTCAAGCTCACATGTAGTAGGCATATATAAGTCTTTAGCATTAGCAGGTCCATATTTTGGGAGTAGATACCTAGCAGAAGTATTGCTGGATCATACAAATTCCATTTTCATTTTCTTAAGAAATTTCCAGGGCTGCTCTGGTGGCATAGGGGTTAAGTCTCAGTGCTATGACTGCTACAGCCTAAATTCAATCCCAGGCCAGGGAACTGACCCACATTGTACAGCCCATGGCTCCCCTTCGCAGTATATTTCAGTAGATCCACCTGTGCTGCTCCCTACTCTGTCTGGTGAATCCTCTCATCTCCTGCACCTCTAGTCTCTACCCCAGTTCTTCTACGTCAAAATGAAAAAAAGAAATCTCCATATCCTTCGATAACCAACAACTTACAAGTCACCTCTCCATACTTATTTGTCATGTAGCATCTTTGATGTGGATTTCCTAGAGCTCTAGCCTCATCTTCAAAGGCTCAGTTTTCGGTCTTCATGCCTCTCTCACTCTCATCAATCACTTTCTCAGCTCCCAGCAGATTGTGCAAAGCAGTGGCCAGGTGCAGCTGAGTACAGTTCAGGTCTTCTTCAATGAGCTAGATCCAGGAGAGCACCTCCACCTCAGGCTTTCGCCCCTACTCCCAGACTCAGGCACTTGGCCTCGCGCTTGGTGATGGGCCTGGGCTGCATGTGGAGATTGCCCTGCACTATGTCCAGGTGGGTCCCAGTTACAGTTTCCAGCCCAAAGAATAAATTCCACGTTGAAGTTTCTGAGCAGAGAAAAATGTTCTTTTTAAACACTTTAACTCGGTGTGATTGTTCATTCAATGTTCTTTTTAAACACTTTAACTCGGTGTGATTGTTCATTCAATAGAAAGGCATCTAACAAGTTCAATAGTAAAGTCATCTAACATTAAAGGCAGATATATACCCAGATGTCCTAATAATAAAAATAAGTATTGTTTGGTTTTTACAACTATTACCAAATAAAGTAATAAAGTAACAGGTCTTTTGCTTAAGAGAAATTCAGATGAAAGCTATAAAATGTCACAGAATATATAGCAATGGTATTATACACAATGTATAATCAGTCCTTCAGTTCACATGACTGGGCATCCTACTATCAAAAGTACTTAATGGGGCCCTCCCTTGTGGCGCAGTGGGTTAAAGCACAGACTAAGAAGCTAAACCCACATCAGCATGAGCTGGATCCCAGCCTGCCCCAGCGGTGACCCACATGGAGCAGCAGACCTCTCCTGACCCTCCCACTGCTCCCCTCAGCAGTGTACTTTGCTGATCTGTCCTGCTCCCCACTCTGTCTCTGGTGAATCCTCTCATGGCCCCTGCACCTCTGGTCTGTACCCCAGTTCTGTACAAATAAATAAATCTTAAAAAAAAAAAGTATTTTCTGATTCAAAATGCAAGCAATTATTCAAATACCAAGATAAAATCTACCACAATAACAAAAGTGCACTAGCTTCACTTACCATAAGAGATTTTGATAGATCTGTATGCAAGTAATCACAAGGCAGAAAAATTTCCCTTGTGGGATGTTTGTCTTGTGAAAAGGCATATGTGTAAGGCCGTTGGTAGCAACGCACTTCTAAGTGAGGCTCTAGAAAAAAAAAAACAAATTTGCTTCAGAGACTCTGAGTGGTGTAAATGAGAAAAAATAGTGCTACTTTTATTGGAGATAACACAACTTTTGGTGGATGGTTGAGTAAATGTATAATGCTTAATCAAAATACAGGTGATCTAATGAAATGTAGTGGGCATCTTGCCCATGTCCTGTGTAATTCTTCTAAAATAGCATCTGATTTCCTACTTGCATCGATTCCTATTGCTAGCTATTGAAATAATTATCATTAAAAGGTGACAATTGGGCCCTCCCTGGTGGCGCAGCGGGTTAAAGTACAGCACAAAGAAGCTTAAGCCACTTCCACATGAGTTCGATCCCTGCCTACACGGAGGTGATCCATATGGCCCAGCAGACCTCTCCTGATCCGCCCGCTGCTCCCCTCAGCAGTGTACTTCGTCAGTCGGCCTGTTCTGCTCCCCACTCTGTCTTGGGTGAAGCCTCTCACGGTCCCTGCAACTGTGATCTATACCCCAGTTCTGTATGCAGAAATAAATCTTAAAAAAAAAAAAAAAGGTGACAATTATTTACATTTATCTTATTCACATTTATATTGTTTGAACTAAGTGATAATAGGAGTTTTGGGATTTTGTTGACATTAAATACTCTTCCACCCTCTCTGATTCAAAACCCATTGTTCTGCTTGTGTAATTACAGTTGATAGAATCTTTAATTTACTTGAAGCACTGAAATAATACTTACAATTGCCCTAGCAATTGTTACTGAATTTTAAAGTAGCCCACTTAGTAAAACTTACTTATTTCTTGTTTGTATTTTTCATTATCTCTTCAGCAACCACAATACACAACTTAAAATAAGAGCAAACTATTTTATTGTTTAAAGGAACTTGTTGAATCTTTTAAAAAAAGATTGATGAAAATTTTATCCCTTCAAGTATGGCAGCTGTTCTTAAAAGAGATTACATTAATTATGAACAGGAAAAAAATTCTAGCTTAAAGTGGTAATCATTACAACACTCACCAAGAATATCTTTTGAAATAGATTTCATCCCTTTAGAATTCAATTATTTTACATGGGTGTTACTAAATACTCTTCCAAAATGGGATCAAGTGAATTCATCAAGTCTAGTGTTGAAAAAGAAGGGATTAAAAGTTGATGACCACGATCTTTTTTGTCATTTGAAATTTTAAAAAGTTATTAATCAAAAGATGCAAATGTTATCCTGAAGGATGGAATGATATTATGTAATGGCATCTATGAAAAAAGTGGCATTATGTGTTTCATCACAACAAATTTAAAAAACAAATTAGACAGTTATTTACTTTATATAAGTACACATTCTATACTAGGTCATAATACTAAAGTTCAGAATTATTTCTCACTACCAAATAGTCAATGGACTGATGAATGAAGTAAGTTATAAGTGACCACTATGGAAGTAACTTGAATACAGACTGTAACTGCAAGTAGTTTTAGAAGCAAATTCTACAAACAAGAAACAAATAAGGAGAATATAATTAAATAAGTTTATTTACATACCCTTTCAATTTTATTTAAATATTTTTTGCAATGAAGATGCTCCACACAATGTTTTTATTTTTTTTATCTCAGTGTACATATGCAAAGGCAGTAAGAAAAAAATTTAAACTAAGCTAGGAGTCCTATATATCTATTTGTGAGATCAGGACACCCTGAGCCATAGTCAATAGGAATAATGAGATTATGGCAAGATCAGCACACTTCTCATTGCAAATGAACCTGGATGAATCTACATCTGAATTTGCTGGCATCTATCTCTTTACCACATGAAGCCTATGAATGAGGAATCTAGAAGAATACAGACAAAAAATTAGAGGGACTCTGAATCCTGATAACTCCAAGTAAGCTCCTAATTCAAGTCTTGTCAGTTACATAAATTAACAGTCCTCCTTTTTGTCTTCAAACTAATAAGCTAGGCATTCAGTCTTTAACATCTAAATGTACATCACAATGCAACATTCTTCCCTGCCTCCATGCTAAAGACTTGTTTATGTGATGGCTACTCCCAGCAAGCACATCAGCTCATCCCATCATAAATCACCTGCCTCTGTGGAGGCTCCTGCACAAAACTCTGTTCCTAGAGCAATTCATTTCCCTCTTCTTTCCTCTCTTCCCTGTGGCCACTGTGCAATATCGACAATTTTCCCTCTGTCAACTCAAAATCCCCACCCAGATCATCTCCTCCTTTCCAGAAACAGCTGCTTCAGGTGTTTAACAAATGCTTCACACTTTGTTTTATCTCCGGAGACCTAAAAGCTATTAATCTTTCAGGAGATCAAAAGCACAGAACATTTTGGAAGAATAGGGAGAAATATTAGCTTTTCTTTTCATTAAGATTTTAATTATATGGCCCTCCCTGGTGGTGCAGCATGTTAAAGCACAACACTAAGAAGCTAAAGCCACTTCTGCATGAGTTCGATCCCCACCTGCCCTGGAGGTGATCCACATGGCGAGGCAGACCTCTCCTGACCCGCCTGCTGCTCCCCTCTGCAGTGTAATTCATCAATCTGCCTGTTCTGCTCCTCACTCTGTTTCTGGTGAATCCTTTCACCCTCTGCATCTCTGGCCTGTACCCCAGTTCTGTATGAATAAATAAATAAATCTTAACAAAAAAAATTTTTTAATTATATATTTTTGTGTAGAAGAATGCAGTGCAGGCCAGAGGTGGAGGAATGAGTGAGCAGATTCACCAGAGACAGAGTAGGGAGTAGAACAAATGAATCTACTGAAATGCAATTCTGAGGGGAGCAGCCGGCGAGGCAGAAGAGATCTGCTACACCATGTGGGTTAGCTCCCTGGCCAGGGATCAAACTCAGGCCTTAGCAGTGGTAGCATTAAGACTTAGCCCCTAAGCCACCATGGAGGTCCAATATTAGCTTTTCAACCTTATTGAGTCATCAGGAATGAAGAAAGAGAAAGTAAACAATTTCCATAAAGGTAAATTTACCCAACACAGAGCTGATTGATAGATCATCAGTCACTACCAAGGGAAATTGCAGTTCACTTTAACCTAAATTCTCTTTAACACCTAAATAGTGATCAGTCCTATTCCTTGACTCCATCCTTCCCAGCAAGTAGCATGCCATAATATATGGAGAAACTGAAGTGCAAACTGCTACAACTCCCAGAACTGTCCCTTGGTCTTCATAAAGAAACCAAAGCCTGTCCACATTAAAAGAAGGAAAAAAAAAAAAAAGGAAACAACAAAAATTGGTGTGGATGTGAAGAAAAAGGAA
Source organism: Condylura cristata (assembly GCF_000260355.1). Lineage (NCBI taxonomy): Eukaryota > Metazoa > Chordata > Mammalia > Eulipotyphla > Talpidae > Condylura > Condylura cristata. Next base: position 66,031,600 of record NW_004567107.1, on the reverse strand, counting down.
CTCTTCTACCCTGCTGGTAGGAATGCAAACTAGTCCAAGAACTAGGGAAAGCTGTGTGGAGTTTCCTCAAACTAACAAAAAGAGCAATAAGACAGAAAAAAAGACATACAAGGAATCCAAATAGGTAAAGAAGTAAAACTGTCTTTATTTGTAGATGATAAGATAATTTATATGGAAAACCCTAAAAATTCCATAGAAAGACTAATCAAAACAATTAGCTAGTTTAGTAGGGTAGCAAGATATAAAATCCACACACAAAAGTCAGTAGCTTTCCTATACACAAACAACCAATCAGAAGAATTGGGAATCAAAAAAAAAAAATCCCCTTTACAATTGAAACAAACAAACAAACAAATCAAATACCTGGGAATAAACCTAACAAAAGAGGTAAAAAACCTATACAAAGAAAATTACAAAACACTGTTAAAAGAAATATAAGAAGATACAAAGAAATGGAAAGACATCCCCTGTTCATGGATCAGAAGAATTAACATCATTAAAATGGGCATCCTACCAAATCCTACCAAAAGTAATATACAGATTTAACACCATTCCAATAAAAATCTCAAAGACATTCTTCAAAAAATTGAACAAATATTGATGAGATTTATATGGAACCACAAAAATCCTTGAATAGCCAAAACTTCTCTGATGAAAATGAAAGAGAACAGAGGCATCACACTCCCAAACTTCAAGCTATTCTACAAAGCCATAATAATCAAAACAGCATGGTACTGGAACAAGAATAGACATATAGACATCCTACAGGTTTATAGACAACTAATCTTTGACAAAGGAGCAAATAATATGCAATGGAACCAAGAAAGTTTGTTCAACAAGTGGTGCCGGGAAAACTGAGCTGCTATGTGCAAAAGAAAAAAAAAATGAAGCTAAATTACTACCCCCCACCATGCACAAAAACCTTAAAGAACTAAACATAAGACCCAAAACCATAAAATATCTAGAAGAAAAGGTGGGAAAAACACTACATGACATACACCTCAGTAACATCTTTAAAGATGTATCACGTAGGCCCTCTCTGGTGGCCCAGTGAGTTAAAGCACAGCACTAAGAATCTAAAGTCACTTCCACAAGAGTTCAATCCCCTGCCTGCCCCGGAGGTGACCACATGGCACAGCAAACCTCCCCTGACCCACCCGCTGCTCCCCTCAGCAGTGTACTTTGTCCATTTGCCTGTTCTACTCCCCACTCTGTGTCTGGTGAATCCCCTCACTGCCCCTGAACCTCTGGCCTGTACCCTAGCTCTGTATGCATAAATAAATAAATCTTTAAAAAAAATTTGCACACAATACTAATGATAAAGGACTGATCACAAAGATATTAAAGAGCTCGTGAAACTCAACAAAAATAAAGTGAACAACCCCATCAAAAAATGGGCAGAAGAACTAAAAAGACACTTCTCCAAGTAAGAAATAGAGATGGCCAACAAGCATATGAAAAAATGTTCAGCATCACTTGTAATAAGGGAGATGCAAATCAAAACCACAATAAGTGATAATGGCACTTATTAAATAAAAAACAAGCAACAATAAGTGAGGGTACAGAGAAAAAGGAACTCTCCTACACTGTTGGAGGGAATGCAAATGAGTACAACCTCCATGGAAAGCTATGTGGAGATTTCTCAAACTGCTAAAAATGGAACTTCCATGTGATCCAGCAATTCCACTCTGAGGTACATATCCATAGAACACAAAAACAATAATTCAAAAGACACCTGCTTCCCAATGTTTATTGCTGCTCTATTTACAACATGGAATCAACCGAAATGACCAAAAATAGACTAGATTAAGAAGATGTGGTATATATGCACACAGAATATTATTCAGCAATTAAAAAAGATAAACTCGGGCCCTCCCTGGTGGCGCAGCAGGTTAAAGCACTGCACTGAGAATCTAAAGCCGCTTCCGCATGAGTTCGATTCCCGCCTGCCCCGGAGGAGATCCACATGGCGCGGCAGACCTCTCCTGACCCACCCGCTGCTCCCCTCAGCAGTGTACTTCATCAATCTGCCTGTTCTGCTCCCCACTCTGTCTCTGGTGAAGCCTCTCACCGACCCTGAGCCTCTGGCCTGTACCCCAGTTCTGTATGCACAAATAAATAAATCTTAAAAAAAAAAAAAACATAAACTCATGCTATTTGTTAGCAACATGGATGGAGCTGGAAGGGATCATGCTTAGTGAAATAAGCCAGAAAGAAAAGAAACATACCAGATAGTTTCACTCATAGTAGAAACATGAGGGATCAGGAAAAAAAAAAAAAGGCAATTGTAATAAAGTAAAAATTAAAAACAATGAACAACTATAAACCAGACATTTTACAGGGGTAGTAAGGATAATAGGAACAAAACTGGGGTGGGAAGAATGCATGGGAATATGGTGATGGTACACGGGTGAATTGGTGGTGGGAAGACCACGGAATTAGAACTGAGATAAAAAATGCACAAAATGAAGAATGGTGTAATAAATAAATAAAAATTTTAAATAATAAAATTTAAAAAATAACAGATCTACCATATGACCCAGCAATTTCACTCCTAGGTATCTACCCAAAGGACACAAAAACATTAATGCAAAAGGATACCTGCACCCCTATGTTTATTGCAGCACTACTTACAATAGTAAGATATGGAAACAACCCAAATGCTCAAAAATAGGTAACAGATCAAGAAGATGTGATATGCCTATACAATGAAACACTATTCAAGATCAAAAAGATAAATTCATGTCATTAGCAGCAACATAGACAGAGCTGGAAGGGAGTATGCTCAGTGAAATATGCCAGAAGGAAAAAGAAAAATATCAGATGGTTCCACTTATTAGAAGAATATAGGGGAACCCAATAAGGGATCAGAGAAAAATAATAATAATAAATTTAAAGATGACAAATTACCAAGCAACTCTATCTGAGATATTCTGCAAAGGGGTGGTGGTGGTAATCAAAACAAGGAAGAGAAGAGCACAAGGGACTATGGTTGATGGTTCACAGGTGGATTGGTGGTGGAATAAAAAGAAACTCAAGCCTGTCTCTGTGGCCCCAGGTAAATAACAAACTAATTTTTCTGAGGCTTCCTGAGTTAATAGAATTTCTATACGGAAATCATTAGAAGTATAACACCCTTCCCCTATCATGAGCTCTAAGCAGGCAGATTCCAACACAGTTATTTATATGAAAACCTGCAATAGAAGCTGCTTCCAAGGCTGTCACAAGACCCAGTAAAAGAAGAAATTTGTAGTCCAAGAAGTTGGACTTAGAGTCCCTAAACCATCTCCATCCCATAGGTGCCAATACATTCTTGATAATCTTGACTTGAGGTTTGTGCTTGGGCTTGGTATTGTCTAACTTCAGAGGTCCACGTTCTTATTGTGGTCACCATCAGCAACACTTGAATCACAGTTTTAAACAAGTGCTTGATCCCTGTGAGCCCTGGACATGAACACAAAGCATTTGCAAATATTTCCTAATCAAATATGTCCTGTTTCCCTTCACTACTATTCAGTCAATGAGCTTTCCAGTCTTAGGCAAACTGCTTATTTCTCCTTATGGACATGATTTGGGGCCAGGAAAACAAAACAGAGCTATAAACAGAGGTAGACTTCTAGACCCTCCAACTTCTCACTTTGCACAGGTCTATATTAGTCCTGCATAGAAGTCAAATTTCTCTGTCTCATCTTCTTTGTGTTCCTGTGATAAGGGATCCATGGCCAATTTGCTATGTGGTCCAAGCAGCCACTCAGAGTTTTGTTTTGGTTTATTTACTTTCTCTAAAAAAAAGACTATCTTGAGATCATTGTAGATTTAAATGCAGTTGTAAAAATATTATAAATGATTCTATTTCCAAGGTGTAGGCATGAATCAGGCAGCTAAAGAGCACAGGGAAGAGAGAATATGACTTTCACCTGGAAAAACCACAGTTGGTCAGAGTAGGACTTCAGCTAAAAGTTCAGTCTCACCAACTGCCAAAAGGAAAAACTTATTTCTAAGAGTGTTTCTATGTTGTCATCAGTCATGGGCTGTTACTAAAAGTCCAGGTTACCAGCAGTCCAAAAATGGGGGTGGGGGGGAGGGTGGTAGAGGGCAACAAGGGAAGAAAAGAAAGTCCTGCTGGGAAAGTCTATTATCCCTACGTTCATAGCAGAGACTAACACAAACCAGATTTCCTTTATAAATGTCATTTATACTCCCATATACTATAAAAGTTGGTTTACTCAGAAAATTATCACCATGATGGAGAAGGGGAGGTTCTTCCCTTTTCTCCTAAGATGAACATCCAACAATTAATAACAGAGACACAGTAATGAGAGGGTCCCACAGTTCAGGGTGACACTGAAACACCCTTAAATATTAGATACCAGCACAGGCTGCACCAAAGAGAACAGAGAGGAGATTTACATTTCATTGAACAAGAGATAGAGAGAAATATCTGGAAGCCCAGTTCCAGGTAGAGGACATAGGTAGCAGGCCTTCCAGTTTAGTCAAGAGCCTTACAAGGAGAGAATGGAAGCATTATGGAGCCATAAACCCTTGAACAAGGGGAATCTGATATAATGAATCTAAGTCACTCCATACAGGCAGAATCCCCAGGAAGAAAAAGAACAGAAAAAAATTGCTCTAGAATAAATGCCTTCCCCACCTCTTGACATTGGTACTGATCTCATGAAGCACACTGACAGAACACAGACTACAGTTATCAGGTCTAGAACCTGAGAGAAAAGGGGTGTCAGTGGTACAACACAAGCCAAGCCCCACTCCCTGCACATTCAAACCAGCAGCTGGACCTAACAGACCATTTCCTCACTCTGCTGACTCAGAAACCACAGAAAACAAGTCCCTGCATATGAAGACAAAGAAGGCCAAGAAAATCAAATCAAATCAAACCATGTGCCAAATGTAGGAAAAGTAAACATCATTCAACTCTCTACTGCTATAGATATATATATATTTTTTAAAACGGGAAGTTCAAAATAGCAAAACATGCAGACAAAAAAATATAGCCCATGGTACCTTGAAACCTCAAAGAAATATATCACAAGAAAAAAACAACCTTCCACAGTCCAACCACAAATACATGGAAGAGTCTATCCCATCAGAGAACTCAGAACTGTTATAACAAAGAAACTCAAGAAAATGGAAAAATACTCAAAAAGACAAATCAAAATGATCAAAGAGAACTCAGAGAAGCTTATCAGAGATACAACAAAGCACAGAACAAGGTACAGGTAAACAAATTAATGAACCCAGATGAAATTAACAAGGTAGAAATTGAAACTTTTAGTAGGAAGATAATAAATGCTGAAAATGTAAACAGTGAACAAGATCAAAAACTCTTATCTCCTCTAGAGGCCTTTTCATCTCCTGTATTTCTTCTATTTCCTTTTTTCCTCATTTTCTTTCTGCAATTCATTGATTGCTTGTCTCATCATTTTTTTCTCTTTCATATCTTTCATTAATATCCTTGATAGCTTGCCTCATATCATTTTTTCCTTCTCATCTTCTTTTTGTTTGTTTATCATGATGATTTTAAATTCTCTACCCAAAAGGCTGAGCAGTTCTTCTATTTCTTTGGTGACTTCTGGTGACTGATTATTTTGTGGTGCATTTTCTTTTCCCTGTTGTGTATTTTCTAATACTTTCTATTCGTTGAGACACAAGTGTTGCTATTATTGGCTGGCATTCTTTTTGGATGTTCTTTCTGGGATGGCTGAGAGACTTCCAGACACTTCAGTTATGGAAGATGTTCTGAGCTGTGCTTTGTTTCAATACCTCCTGTTTTTCCAGACCTCACTGTGTGTAATTGTGTCTGTCATCTTAGTAGCCTGTAACAGTCAAGGGTCTCTTGTGGTGTTCAGCTTCTTCTGGTAACACACTGAGTCCTACTCTCTGGAAGGTGCCTGCAAGAAGTGCCTGGATGGACTGATTTTCTCCATTGAATTCCTCACTTCTTCTAGGCATGTCTCAGCAAAATAATGGAGTTAAGAGGGAATAAAGAATGAGATGGGAGGTTAGGGTGAAGGGAAAGATGGTATGGAAATATGATATGGAGGAAGTTGATAGGAGAGGGTGAAGTTTAAATGGGGGAGCAGGGGGAGGAGGAAGAGATAGAGAGGAGGTGTCAGACATAGAAGAGGCAGAAGAAATAATGTTGGTTGGGAAGGAGAAAGAGGAGACAGAAAACCAGTGTAAGAATAAAGGAAGGGCACAGAAATCTACCAGCTGAATAGTACAGAAACTGAACAAACATATAAACAAATAAACAAATGACAAACACCACCATCAGTAGGGAAGAATTGCCTCTCAATGTCTGGTGGCTCCCAGTTAGCTAGTCCTTGTGGTTTTAGGCTGGTCTCCTGGGGATTACCTTACAACTGAGTGAAATAACCTTCCCAGAGTCTGCAGTTTTGTTTGGCTTTCTTAGCTGGCCTAAGTAAGAAAGTTCTTGAGGTTTCTTTCCTCCCAGGGTCTCCTGCAATTTAGGGGTCTCCAGCACAATGGCTGGCCCTGACAGTTTCCTCCTGGTAATTATGGTAGTCACCTGGTTTCAAGTATGTGTAGCTTGTGATATTTTTTTATTGTCCACTTTGTGGCACCAGAGATTTCTCCCAGTTAGTTTTCAGAACTGGGCATGTTTAAATAGGTTTCTGGGAAAGGAGGGTTGCCAGAAAGAAAGCTCCCTAACTAGTCTTTCTGCCACTACACCCACGGTTTTAGCACCACTGCAGCTCCCACTTGCCCACCTGTTGATCCTATGTCCTGGCTTCCCTCTATGCTCAGATGTGCACGTGGGATGGGGGGTGGGGGTGGAGCACCTTAGAAGAGTTGCAGTTCTCCCAGCAGCTGGGCCTGTTGTTGAGCCAGTCACAGATTTTGTTTACCTTCCGAGCTCTGTGCACTTGCAGGGCAGCAGTGCCTTAATGGTGCACAAGTCTCCAGGCCTCTGCTGTGGGGGCAGGGGATACAGGGGGTGCCAGAAGAGCTGCAAGCCTCGCAGCTGTGCATGATGCCAGTCCTCTCTCAGCACCTCTGGGGTTCTATGTGACCACTCCAAGTAGTCTTTCCCCACAGCTTGGGTTCCACTTACTGAACTGAGTTGTCTCCAGGGCTTTGGCAGGCAGAAGAACAGCAAGCCTCCCATGTGAGGTACTTCCTAGCACCTGGACACTCTTGACTCGGAGTTCCCCTATCAGAGCTCCCCAATCGCTGAGTTTCCCTCAGTTATCTTCCTTCTAGTGAGCTCAGGGCCCTCATTTGTGTTGAAACTCATAGTATGTAAGTCTACAGTCCATTTTTAGTCTTCTATTCCTGTGTGAGCTTGGATGTAGTGATTTCAGCTTCTTCCCTCTGCTGCCATCTTGCCAGAACCTCAAGATCGAAAACCCTAAAGGAAACTAATGTAGGAACGAATCAGTTACTTTGGTGGTAGTTTGCACAAAGGACCAAGGTAAAATATATAAAAAATGAAAAAAATATTCTGAGAATGATCCAACTCTATAAAAGGCAACATAAGGATAATATGTATCTCAGAAAAAGAAAGGGGATTTGGAGACAGTGAGCTTACTCAAAGAATAACAGTGGAAAACTTCCCTACAGTAAGACACCAGTTGCAAAATTACCAAGTGTTCAGGATAAAGAAAGAATGTTGAAGGCAGCTAGTGTGGGAGGTTGGGGGAGGCCGGCAGGAGGTAAAGAGGAAGTGGGTATTGTGTGTGAGAGTGGACCATTAAGCAGGTAACCTATAAGGATACCCCCATCAGGCCTACATCAGAATTCTAAAAAGATATTTTTCAGGCAAGGAGAGAACGACAATGGAATATATTCAAAATACTCTAAGATAAAAATTGTCTGCCGAGCCCTCCCTGGTGGTGCAGTGGGTTAAAGCACAGCACTAGGAAGCTAAAGCCACTTCAGCATGAGGTGACATGGCACAGCAGACCTCTTTTGACCCGCACCTCTGCTCCCCTCAGCAGTGTAGTTTACCTGTTCTGCTCCCCACTCTGTCTCTGGTGAATCCGCTCACTACCCCTGAACCTCTGGTCTGTACTCCAGCTCTGTATACATAAATAAATAAATCTTAAAAAAAAAAAATGGCAACAACAAATGTTGGCCAGGATCTGGAGAAAAGGAACTTTCCTACACTGCTGTTGGGATTGCAAACACTATGGAAAGGTGTGTGAAGGATTCTAAAACTGCTAAAAAATGGGGATTACAACTGAGAGGAAAAAATGCACAAAATGAAAAATTATGTAGTATATATATGTAATATATATGATATATATATATATATACATATATAGTTTAAAATAAATAAATTAAAATGAAGCTACTATATGTCTCAGCATTCCACTCCTAGGAAATCTACCCAAAGGTCACAAAAATAATAATTTGAAAGGAAACCTGCTCTCCTATATTTACTGTAAGTAAGATATGGAAACAATCCAAAACAGAAGACTGGATTTAAAAAAAAAAAAGGTGGTATATGTACACAATGGAATGCTATTCTTCAATCAAACAAGATTAATGCATGCCATTCTCAACAATATGGATGAAGCTAGAAGGGATTATGTTCATTTATGGAAGGAACATAGGGATCAGAGGGAAAAAAATGACAAAACTAGCAGGCAACTATAAATCAATGATATTCAGCTGGGGAAGGGAAGGGAGAAGGATCAAAACTAGAGCCTAAAGTGGATGGTTCTTGGGTGTCTTAATGGTGATAATTTCATGGGAGTTACACCTGAAAAGAGAGTGAACAAAGATGTAAAAAATATATAAATTTAAAAATTTTAATTTAAAATACATTTCCAACTAAAATTGTAGAACAAGATAGATATATAACGATTAAGGGATTGATATGTCAGGAAAAAACACTCATCAGTGTCTATGCACAAAACAAAAGAAAATCAAAATTATCAGACAGCTATTAACAAACCTAAAAACAGGCATTGACAGCAATAAAATGGTAGTGGGAGACTTTGACACCCTGCTTTCATCATTAAACAGATCAACCACACAGAAAATCAACAAGAAAACAAAGGTTTCGGCTGAAAAGTTGGACCAGACAAGTCTACTTGATGTTTATAGGATACTAAACTCCCAACCCCCAACAGGTGAGTACACATCTATCTCAAATACACATGGATATTCTCCAGGACAGAGTGCATGTTGGGTCATAAGACAAGAATCAATAAAGTCATGAACATTGAAATCATAGCAAGCATTTTCTCTAACCACAATGGGACCTAAGTAAAATCAAAAAAGGAAATCAGGAGAACTCTCTAAGATGTGGAAGCTGAACAACACACTACTAAATGACTGCTGGCTTAATGAGGAACTCAGTGATGAAATTAAATAACTGGAGCAAGTTAAAGTGAAGGTACAACCTATGAGAGGCTCTGGAACTGCAGCATAAGCAGGTCTAAGAGAGAAGTATACAATCACAGACCCACATCAAGAAACAATTTCTCAAATACATAATTAACAATATGCCTGAAAGAACTTAAAAAAAAAAAACCTAACAAATGAAACCAACAAGTCACTAGAAAGAAGAAAGTAATATAAATTTGAATGCAAAATAAATGAAATGAAAATTTTATGACAGTTCAAAAGATCACCAAAACCAAAAGCTGGTTCTTTGAAAAGACAAACAAAATAGACAAACCTGTAGCAAGGCTCACAAGAGAAAAAAGAAAATTCTAATAAAACAAACAGAAACAAAAGAGGAGACATTACCAGCAGAATTCTCAGAAGTACAGGATTAGAAGAAATTACTATGAACAGCTTTATGCCAATATATTGGAGAACCTAAAAGAAATGGACAAAATTTTGGAAGCACACACATTACTGAGACTGAATCAAGAATTAATAGAAATCTTGAACAAACCAATTATAAGCAAGGAAATTGAAACAATAATTACATGAATATTAAATCTGACTCAAAAGCAAATAAGTACATCACAATAAAAGTAAACTGAAAACTAATATCCTTATTGACATAGACAAAAATATGCTCAACAAAATATTAGCAAACCAAATTCAACAATACATTAAAAGGATCATATGTCACAATCAAATGGAATTTATTTCTAGTAATGCCAGGATGGTTCAACATCCACAACTCAATCGTTGTGATTCACCACATCAAAAAGATGTAAGATAAAAATCATATGGTCCTGTCAATAGAGACAGACAAAACATATGACAAGATTCACTACCCAGTATAATTTGTAAAACTCTCCCAAAAATGGGAGATAGTAGGAAAACAAAGACTATATGTGACAAACTCATACCTAACATCATATTCACTGGTAAAAAGCTGAAAGCTTTTTTCCTAAGAGCAGGTACAGTAAAAGGATATTCACTTTCGCCCATAATATGAAAATTTGGGCTAGAGCAGTTAGACAAGGGAAGAAATAAAAAGAATCTAAATTATCACTATTTGCAGACAACATAATAATGTACATAGGAATACAAATACCCTACTATAAATCTATCAGAAACAATAAATCAGTACAATAAAATAGCAGGCTACAAAGTCAAAATCCAAAAGGCAACTTGCATTCCTACACAGAAACAATAAACTAAAAGAGAAAGTGCTCAGAAAAATAATTCCTTTGCAATAGTATCAGAAAATAGTAAGCATATGGAAGGGATAATGCTAAGAAAAGTGGGTCAGAAGGAAAAAGACAAATGCCAGAGAGTTTCACTAATATATATATATAAATATAAAGAAAAAACAGCAAGATAAAACCATTCCAATAACTGCTCTCCCTGGTGGCGCAACAGGATAAAGCACTGTACTATGAAGCTCTCTGTAGCCACTGCAGCATGAGTTCAAAACCCAGCCAGGGAGCTGACACACATGGCGCAGCAGACCTCTCCTGATGCGCCCACTGCTCCCCTCAGCAGGTTGCTTCAGTAGTTCTGCCTGTTCTGCTCCCCACTCTGTCTCTGGTGAATCCTCTCACCCACCACACCTCTGGCCTGCAACCCAGTTCTGTAAGCATTTAAGAAAACTGACTGTGGAATCAAAGCTACAAGAGACAGATGGGAGAAGCAAAAGGGAAAGGGAGGTACAGTGGACTGTGGGGGAGGACTACAGGTGCTTTGGTGGTGGTTGTAGTGTAAGGACCCATATCTGAGATGTGATTCCTTGCTTCTGAACCACATACAATGTTGAAGGCCAGTATTTCCTCAACAAAATAAATAAATTCCTAAAATAAAATATTCAGAGCAAAAAATAAAACTAAGTTCCTAGGAATACATTTAACAGAAAATGTCAGAAACCTATATAATAAAACGATAAGACATTATTTAAAGAAATAGAAGACACAAAGAAATCTAAGGATAATCCTTACTCAGGGATTGGAAGAATTAGCATCATTAAAATGCTATTTTACCCAAAGCAATATACAGCCTTTATACTAATTCCTTCAGGAAGCCTGCCATGATATTTTGTTCTGAACAGGGGTTGATGCTGTTCTTAGCCCAGCTTATCTTTTTAGTTTTGTGCCTCTGTCTGGGAGTTAAAATTGGAGGGAAGTAAAACTTAGAGCCATACAAAAAGAGATATGGCTTGGACATGATTCCTTAAGGTCCACTTCTTCAAAGTTGACCACATCTGGTCTTGGATGTGCCCTACCCATGTTCCCTCAGTAGGATCTGCTGGTCTTCTTGAATGTTCAGTATCTCCAGAATCTGCTAATGTGTTTTGTCTGGTGGTCTGTTGTTAGTTTCAGTGACATAATTCACCACTCATCTCCTCAGATGCAAAATTGAATCTGGCCAACTCTGAACCTCTCTACGTAGGTACTATCTTCATTCAGGTCTTCAACTCTCTTGTTAACTCGAAGATTCACAACCATCATTCCACCTCCAACTTCAAAAATATCTCATCCTTGACACACTATTTTCAAATAGATCATCACATTTAATCTTTATCAAAATTCTGAGCCAAGTGGTGTAGCCTCACTTTACAAATAAAGTTGAAAAAAACTAAAGAATCAGCTCAGAGTTTGTAGTGTATCCTCACCAAGCCTGAATCTTGCTCCAAAAACCCCTTAGGGATATTAAAAAAAGCTCCAGTCCCCAACTCATACAGAGATAAGTTGTAGTCTGGCACATTTATGTAAATGGCCAAAATCTTCAAGAAGGGGACGAAAATGCAGGAAGTAAGGAAGGCAGGAAATATCTGAAGGAAATGTTATGAGGCTCAGGCCTTTTGTGATATGAAAGAACTTTTCCTTACCCTAATATCTTTAATATTTTCTGTCCCTGCAGGAGTGACCTTACTATACACCAATTTCCTGTGAGAACTTACAATGAGAAACATCATTTCTGAGTTCTCTACATGAAATGCCCATAGGCTAAAATAATTGTGTATTCGTATATTTAATAGTTTCTGGAAAACTTACATATTCAATAGCTCACAAATATATTTATATATGCACATATTTATTTAGTAATTCATGAGAGAACCACATGAAGTTACCCTACGAAATATAATTGTCATATGCTTATTGATTGCATGCATCAAATATAAAA